>NC_054704.1:40433263-40712922 GCF_016097555.1 Gigantopelta aegis | reverse complement strand
CAGTGCCTCACTACTGGTATATCGTGTGTGTTGTAATGCGAGCCCGAGTACTCCGACTGTAGAGGGGCGGGATGCAGCCCAGTGGTAAAGCAATGCTACTAATGCAACCAGTGCCTCACTACTGGTATATCGTATGTGTTGTAATGCGAGCCCGAGTACTCCGACTGTAGAGGGGCGGGATGCAGCCCAGTGGTAAAGCAATGCTACTAATGCAACCAGTGCCTCACTACTGGTATATCGTGTGTGTTGTAATGCGAGCCCGAGTACTCCGACTGTAGAGGGGCGGGATGCAGCCCAGTGGTAAAGCAATGCTACTAATGCAAAAATGTAGCGAATTTCCTCTCTATGACAGCCAATAGCCGATGATTAATAAATCAATGTCCTTTAGTGGTGTCGTTAAACAAACCAGACTTTTAACTGACTTTAGAGGGCTAGACGGACAATGTCACATTTAGACAGATATTGAGCCCGTATATTTAGCCTTTAGCCCTTAGTCCAAATGTTCGTCTAGCTCTCTACAGTCACAGTATTCGGGCTCCTATAATGCCTGTAGGAGAATGTATATGTAAGATCCGTAACTATCTGGGGAGGAGCGGGATTTAGCTCAGTCGATTGACTGCTCACCTGAGGTGCTTGTGTTGCAGGATCGAACCACCTCGGTGGACCCAATCAACTGATTATTTTTTTCTCTCGTTACAACCAGTGCACCACAAGTGGACAAAGGCCGTGGCATTTGCTTTCCTGTCTGTGGAAAAGTGCATATAAAAGATCCCTTTCTGCATTAGGAGAAATGTAACGGGTTTCCCCTGATGACTACGAGTCAGAATAATCATCTTTTTGACATCCATTAGCCGATGATTTAATTAATCAATGTGCTCCAGTGGTGTCGTTAAACAAAACAAAGAAACAATTTGTCTGGGGAAATGCATATAAAAGATCCTTTACTGCTTATGGAAAGATGTTGCGGTTGCGGTGAATTTTAACATGCTCATATACCACGACGGTTTCGAGCATGTGTGTCCCGAGTCCCGTTTCTGGACAGCCAGGGGCCTAATTCACAAAAGTCTCTTAGGCTCTGCTAGACAACAACGCATCCTCTTTGCAAGTCTTTTAGCATTGCACTGCGAGATCGCAAAGTTGCGATAGTTTAGTAAATTAGGCCCCAGATCCGTAATGGGTTTTCTCTGAAGGCTATGTGTCGGAAAATCAGAAAGATCAAATGTTTGACATCCAATAGCCGCTTACCCCTGTTTGACATCCAATAGCCGCTTACCCCTGTTTGACATCCAATAGCCGCTTACCCCTGTTTGACACCCAACAGCCGATGTGTATGTTTTGTGTTGGTGTGTCGTTAAACATTCATTCATTCATTCATTTCACTAGTCGGAGATTAATTAATATATGTTTTGTAGTGGTACCATTAAAATAAACTTTTTTTAAATATAAAATATATTATAGCATGGATAGGCGACATTGTTGCTATAACATTCATCTTTTTTGTGACGTTAATTACGGAACTAAACGAAAACGTTTCTGGCTCCAGTATTAGGGCGGACTTGGGCACGCCATACGAAACGCAAGACCATCTTCCATGGGTCTGATATCCAAAACACATTTTGGTTCAACGCTGTGTGTCTTTTTTTCTAATTTCCCCACAGATCAAACATAACGGGGAGAATATTATTGATGTTTGCAACAATATCTCTTTTTGATTACTAAATGGCGACTTTCTTGACAGTTTTATGATTGCATCTGGTGTATGTCCGATAATGGATAGTTGCTGAGAAATTAATGAAATATTACCTCAGTGTCAACGATTTGCTTAATTACGTATGCATTGCGATTTAACCCATTCCGAGAGAAACAGCTTTTAAAATGGAAGAAACAGCAGCAGACGTAATGTGTATCTGTAAGTGTAAAAGGAGCGAAATCTAGCTTAGTCGATAGAGCGCACCCTTGAAGTGCTTTTGTCGCAGGATCGAACCTCCTCGGTGGACCCATTCACTGACTGAGCTTTTCATCCGTCCCAATCATTGCGCCACGACTGGCATATCAAAGGGTATAACATGCTGTCCTGTCTGTGGGAAAGTGCAGATAAAAAATATCTTGCTGCTAATGGAAACATTAGCTGGTTTCCTCTGAAGATTACAAGTCAAAATCCAATAGCCGAACATTAATAAATCAATGTGTTCTAATGGTGTCGTTAAACAAAACGAACGTTTAACCTTTTCTTAATGCATGTAAGAATTGTGTTTTTACACGTTTAAGATGGGTTTCTACGACTGCATTATTTCATTTCGTTTCAACTTATTTTCGTGCTTATATCCAAGTAAGGCTCAAGCACGCTGTCCTGGGCACCCCCCCCCCCCCCCCCCCATCTATCTGGGTTGTCTGTACAGAACAGTGGGATAGTTAGTGGTTGGTGATTAGTGAGAAAGAAGACGGTGTAGTGGTCTCATCCATTACCCACTGAGTCATTAAAACTTGCTCTGGCCGGTACCGGGCTTAACCACGACACCACCGAGGCCGTTGACTGCGTTATAAAACGTGGCGAGAGAGAGAGAGAGAGAGAGAGAGAGAGAGAGAGAGAGAGAGAGAGAGAGAGAGAGAGAGAGAGAGAGAGAGAGAGAAATGTCGCAATGTTACTGCCACAAATGTCCTAATGGACCACAAATGTCACGCGATCGATCACACATGTCACAAAGGTCTCAATCACAAATGTCACAACGCTGAACACCACAAATGTCACAACGACAAATGACGCAACTTATCAACCACAAATATTATAATTTACATTGACGTTTTTAAAAAAAAATCTTGTTTTGTCCTTTTGGGATTATACCCTTAGCTCAAATATAGTGTCCCTTGCTCGGCAGGATTACAGGTTCTATTCCCACTGTAGCATCCCCTAAAATGTTTCATTATTAGCAACAACTTAGTGGTCTGAAAACTCGAGATCAAATCAATATTACACTGTGAAAAAGCACTGTTGAATAAAATTACTCTCGTACCATGTTCAGCACCATATAAGTAATGTTAGTGTGAACAATACTGTCATGTTCGGTCGAACTGCTATAAAGGCCACCTTTATTTAACAACCACGCATCAATAACGGATACTTCAAGCGCTACATTACGTATACCAATGCATCTATTTTAATCTGTATATAACGATCACCTGTGTCTAATCCATTTGTTAAAGCAATAACATATGTTTCAATCAATCAAATACTCAATGTCCCACGAACTGTGATGTCATAATAGAGAAGAGTGGGACAATCTATCTTATTGCATTTTTAACAGTTGTGTCATACCAAGATAAATGTTTGCCTCTTTTTTGTAATTAATATGCCGTCTGTTTATTTTGTTAAGAAGAATAAAGTTTGTGAAAGCAAGACGAATTGTTTTAATATAGAGGAATCGATCCATATATTAAGTAATTACGACAACTGTACAGTGATTTAACACTTATCTGGAAAATAAAATACACGTAAACCATATATCTGAATGTAAAACATATCTACCAATGCGATAAATGATTAATGTACTAAACTACGATCCTTGTCGTATTTATATGACTAATAACTTTTCTATTAAAATATCCTAATACAACTGTACACCTAAAAATCGCCCACATAAATATTTAGCAACCACTTACGCAAATGCATATAGAGTAAAATATGGGGGTGAAAAAAAATGACCGTTTAAGACAGGTGGCCACTAATATCGGGTGCCCGTTAGAGCTGGTTAATATCATACATGTATTACATGATTTAGGTGGCCTTTTCTGGCAGGTGACTGTTTAATACAGGTGGGCGTTAGAACCGGTTTAAATATACCATGTTCTGAATACAGGCACAGTCAATATATCATGTCGAGGAGACCTAGGTCCCATGAACAGCAGGAACTCATATATATACAACCATTGCGATTAAGAAAATGCTTACGGAACAAAAATGGTGAGAAATACGGCCACGGCAATTTTACCGTTAATATTTTTTCAACTCTGGATTATAAGTAAATATGAATAAGATTGTGATTAATCCCTCGAATGTACATACTATGAACTGTCAACAGAGTTCATAGACCGCTAGTTATAATAATTAAAAATACATCTTGAGAAACAAACAAAACAAAAACAAACAAACAAACAAACAAACAAACAAAAAGAAATCAAATTTATTCCACGGCAAAACAAAAAGTTACAGGGTGTGTGTGTGTGTGTGTGTGTGTGTGTGTGTGTGTGAATTTGCAACCTCATTGCCTTACACATAAAATGATTCACACTAGACCGTTCTGATATTGTTCTTATTAACTGCATTAAAATAGTATATGAAAATGGTAAAATAAAATCTGTGTGTTTTACAAGACTACTGAAGTACATTAATTACTGATCAATTGCTGTTATATGTCAAACCCGTTGCCGCCATGTTGGCTACTCTTAGCAACAAGGGTTCTTTTATGATAGCACCATTCATACGATAGCACTTAGTACGGTCCTTGGATGCACCAGTTATTGATCACTGATTGAAACACATGACGTAACTAAATGAGTCCAATGAGGAGGATCGATCCGAAGACCCACCGCACCATGAGCGGACGCTCTTTCGCTGATCTAAGGAGCGTCCGCTCGTGGTGCGGTAGGTCGTCGGATCGATCCAGCCAGTGCTCCACAACTGGTGTAACAAAGGCCGTGGCATGTGCTATCCTGTCTATAGGATGGTGCATATAAAAGATTCCTTGCTGCTATTAAGAATGGTCATTAACCATATGTCTAACGTCATATAACCGTAAAATAAAATGTGTTGAGTGCGTCGTTAAATAAAACATAAAACATTTTTCTCTAATGGATTAGACACATATATACTGACACACAATGAAAACACAAAACAGATATTTTTCAATATTTTGTTGTGATTAATGAAACATATATTTATTGGACTTAAAATAACAATTTATGAGAGGAAGCCATTGATTGGTACTTTTGTCTGGGTTTTAATCCTGGTTTTGTTCTTGTTACACATACAATAGCAGAAACACACAAAATGGTGTGAAATGCGTTCACTACATGCTCAATCATGCTGCATACAATGCACGTGAAATGCCAGTATGTGGACACATAAAAGTCACGTAACGGTGTCATATTCCTCATCACATTAAGAATGCTACGACTCAGAGAAGAACAAAGGGAGCGAGCGTTGGGCATGGTTCAAGGGGGGACTTCGCAAAGCCAAGTTGCTAGGACCTTCAGAGTCCATCCATCAACTACTGGACAACTTGTTGAACGTCATCAACAGATCGGGAGTGTCCGTGATCGACCTCGACCTGGTCAACGTCCCGTTACGACCCCACGCCAAGATCGACAGATTCGACGACACCACCTCCGTGACCTGTTCAGAACTGCGACGATGACAGCAAGCAATACGATAGGACGTCATGGAAGGCATATCCATCCGATGACGGCCATCCGTCGAACGGCTGGACTCAGATGCAGACGCCCGTACAACGGTGACATCATGATACTGCGACATCGTGTTGCGCGAGACTACAGATGAGTCCCGTTTCTCTGTCTCCTTTGCCGATCGAAGAGCACGTGTGTACAGGAGACTCCATGAACGGTACGCTGACGGATGTGTGAGGGAACGTGATCGGTTTGGCGGCAGTTGTCTGATAGTATGGGGGGCAATCAACTGTGATTTCAGGAGTGATCTCATCATTGTCCACAATGCCCTTACAGCCCAGCGTTATGTTGACGTTATTCTAAGACCAGTTCTCTAGCCACTTTTGCGCCGTCACCGAAGTCCAGCAGGTCCCCTTCTGTTTCAACAAGACAATGCCCGTCCACATACTGCAAGAATTACCCAGGCATTCCTGCAACAAGCCGGTATCACCGTTATGAACTGGCCCGCCGTTTCACCGGATTTGAACCCAACTGAACACATATGGGCTGAGTTAGGACGTCGTGTACGTCACCGCCAGCCACCACCGGTGAACTTTTCGATTACGAATGCAACTCGATTACTAATAATAATTGGCCATGTTTCCATGTGAATGTATCTCATGAATACCAGTCATTAATGTCATATTACATTATCCATCAATTCATTAATAGTTTGTCGTTATTTGCAATGAAAAGATGTTTTTGCGTTTTCATTGTGCGTCAGTATATGTGTTTCTAACTTACTAGGTCTTCTGTAAACCTCTATATAACAAAGAACTTACAAAAGTCAACTTTATTAGCAGGTGGTCGTTATATACATATTAAAATAAATGCATTGGTATACGTAATGTAGCGCTTGAAGTGCCCGTTATTGATGCGTGGTTCTTAAATAAAGGTGGGCTTTATAGCAGTTCGACCGAACATGACAGTCTTGTTCACAAGTGTACGAAAGTGCTTTTTCACAGTGTAATATTGATTTGATATCGAGTTTTCAGACCACTAAGTTGGTGCTAATAATGAAACATTTTAGGGGATGCTACAGTGGGAATAGACCCTGTAATCCTGCCGAGCAAGGGACACTATATTTGAGCTAAGGGTATAACCCCAAAAGGATAAAACAAGAATTAAAAAACAAACAACGTCAATGTAAATTATAATATTTGTGGTTGATGAGTTGCGTCATTTGTCGTTGTGACATTTGTGGCGTTCAGCGTTGTGACATTTGTGATCGATCGTGTGACATTTGTGGTCGATTAGGACATTTGTGGCAGTAACATTGCGACATTTGTGGTCGTTGTGACATTTGTGGGCACTACAGACATCAATCTGATTAAAATTAGCTCTACTGGTCTACCAGTAGATCTAACAGCATTGCGTGGACTCTCGTGTCCAGGTGACATTTCATCTATATATATATCGACCAATTACACTTTTCCTTTTATAGCGTTATTCGGGAGCATACAAATTCTAAAAATATCGGGCGAGACTATTTATGCAATAGGCAAACTTGTTGGTCTAGTTCAACATTAAAAAAACAAGGGGAAAAGTGCAGTTATAAACTCTGGATTGTATACTAGTATAAACAGATTTTATGGCTATACCATCACGGGTTTTTTTTTCGTCTTGAAACGAATTTTATATAAAATTTTATATTGAAATTAGTTTCTGGCATACTTCGTGATTCACACGAATAATTTCATATACCCACGGCATAATCCCGAATGTTTTCAAATTCTTTTCAAATCACTGGCAGGATTTTGCAAGTAAGGTTTTGATTGGTCGAATGAAAGGTCAACTGGACATGAACTCCAACGGGCTGTTGTTAAATCCACAGGTAATAGTAATTAACCAGTGGAGATAATTTTAATTAGATGTACAGACATGCAACCAAAGACGGTAGTTTTAATAATTAATAGCGAGGGATGTAGTTCATTGAGACATAAGACGCACATCCTGGACTCCAATCTTAATATATATTGCGTATATAAATAAATAATGAAAACAACAACAGTAGTATTTAAAAACCCACCAACCAAGTATGTAAAATATAGGATATATTTACGAACGCAACTTTTGCTATGATTGTAAACTCACGGTGGTTTCTTTAATGTAGGCGTAATTTTATTTGACGGATAGTTTTTCAGTTACATCTCTTTTTTTTAATGAAACTATTTTTACTGCACTTAACATACCGTCATATAAACTGTGTTATGATCAGTGATCTGGCAATTATTTGAACAGGGGGGGGGTTAAGTTAAACACGCATTTCAAAACCAACTTCTTTATGACAGTTTTGTTTTGTTTTGTTTTGTTTTTTGTTTAACGACACCACTGGAGGACATTGATTTATTAATCATCGGCTATTGGATGTCAAACATTTGGTAATTTTGACATCTAGTCTCAGAAAGGAAAGCTGCTACATTTTTCCATTAGTAGCAAGGGATCTTTTATATACACCATCCCACAGACAGGATAGCACATACGACGGCCTTGATATAGCCCGAAAAATAGCACAATGAGGCCATCGACGGAAATCGATCCCAAACCGACCGCGCATCAAGCGAGCACTTTACCACTGGTCTACGTCCCGCCCCTCTTTATGACAGCTTAACAAACATAACTAGTGTCCCATGCTCTTCTTTAAATCAAACGCTATCTTAAAAAGAAGGTTTGGATTTAAAAAACTGTTCCATTTACGAAAAACAATATCAAGTGCATTTATGGTAATACATCTGGTATTTACTGTGTACAAAGCTGAAACGATGATTTCTCGATGGTTAATAACAAAATCTTTTTCATTTCACAGTAAGCAGTTATTCACAACCTCTCCAATATTGAAGAAGTATGTATTCCGAGTCCTCTACCATAGAACAGTTAATAATCGCACGATTACCGTGTACTCCCATCGGCGATACAGTATATTAAAATTTGCCTTTGTCCCTCGGCGGGTATATTGTCGTGTGATTTCGCGTGAGTTCACTGCTACGGTTAATTCATTCTCTGATTGACGACCTCGTGCGAAACTGATTTTTTTAAAATAGGTCGACCCATTGTAAACGAAAAAGCGTTGATCGAACGCGCACGAAAACGTAATATGAACTGTTAAAACAACATTGACTTCACTTAAAAAGGTTAGGTTTCAACAGAAGCAGAACTGCGCGAGTCAACTACTCGCCAACAAGAGTCGGCGGTGAAGTTTAAATCTTGCTTTAGCGTCTACCAGTTGCCACGAAACTCACACATGCGCACTGGGAATGTGAAATAGGTCTATTATGACTGTGAAGAAAAATGCTTTCTGAATAGAGTCAACAAAGAGTACCATGTTCTTCGATTGAAGGGAAGGGAACTATATTAACGTGCCCACATCCTTACGGTTCGGGCACGCCCACCATGGATTCGGGTTCTGGCATAACCAGTCCACAATTCCATGGCGGGAGGCTTCGATTGATTTAAAGTGAGGTGTTGTGTTACTTATGCCAATGGTATAAATGTCAATTGAAATGTTGCACGTAGAAACGTTAGGTATGTCGCTTACTATCTAGTATTGTCGTCCATGAGATTTGTTCTGGTGGTTTGCACCCTTAACAAAGAATCGTCAAATCATCACATGTAAATATTGAATTTTCTTGTTCTAACAACACCTCTGCAACCTCTTATTTTGCTAATATTGGCTTATTTGGCCCAGTGTGGATGCTTTTCTAAGCTAGTCAATTTATATGGATTAACAATAAATCAATCGGAACAAAAATCAAACAATGAGATGAAATATGAAACTTTATAAAAACAGTATAACCATAACACGGTTTAATTTAAAATTCATACGCAAAACCATTAGTATTTTAAAGTTTTAATTCTGGGCCTTATATACCCTAAAAATTCACCACTACTCCTGATATGAATCGTATATCAGCAAAAAAAAAAAACCCAACAAATAAAAGGGATATTTTTTTTTATATATAAAACTAATTATTGATTTATTCTGTAAAATTATTCGTTCATTCATTCAATCATTCATTCATTCTTTTCATGAATTCAGGAAATCAAACATTTATTGTTTGGACCATAAATTCTATAAAAGGAAAGTGGATAAGGAATCGTCAATTTTTTTTATAATTCTTAAATGCTCCCTACGTACACAATAACACGAGACTAAGGGCACAATCGATATGAATTACCGAGACTGATAAAAGACAAATCTACTCTGTTTCTTCTGTTGCTGCCGATTTGGCCTCGACTGCCTGTGATTGGCAATAAAGAGAATTGAAGCCCTTTCATTTCGCAGTTTGCGATCGTTGAAAACAAATTAATCGGAGGATTATATATCTACAGCAGCTGATGGTGTTGGCACTAAAGTGCATTTCCAAGAAAATCTAGTTTATCTATAAGAAAATCGAAAATATTACGTGACAGTCAGTCACGTGTCAATGAGTTCAGTTATATATGTCTGTCTGTCCGTCGTCTGTCTATATATATTTGTTTATTTATTATCCACATAGTTTACAATAAACTGTTACATAAATATCGTATTTTCCCACGCTATCTTTATGACATGGGTCATAATAATACATTAAAAACAGTTATGGAACACTTTTAACGTCACTGTAGTTGCATATATATATATATATATATATATATATATATATATATATAGATAGATAGATAGATAGATAGATAGATAGATAGATAGACACACACACGCGCACACACACACACACACACACACACACATATATATATATATATATAAAATAAAGTACACTTAGAACGAACATTCTTGGGAACACACACGCACACGCACGCACGCACGCACACACGCACACACGCACACACACACACACATCAAACCAAAAACATAAACGTATCACCGAAAGAAAGTTCATCAGTTCCACTACCACAACCAAGGCCCCAATCTACAATCTGGAGAGACACTAGCAGACGACAATATTGAGACTACGGATTGGTCACTTACATCTTCCATCTCCTATGTACCGCCTGAACTTGGTAGACACAGACGACGGTCCATGTCAAACAGAATCACAGTCTCCAGAGTACATACTGCAGTCTTACTCCTTGTACCAAGAAGCAAGGTTAAAGCACCGGCGGAGAAACACTGGTTGACCAAAGAAGACTTGATTTAGACAGTGGTATTTTCCAACAAAACAGGACTCCAAATCTAAAGCATGTAGCTTGGACGATGATGAAGAAGAAGAAGAAGAAGAAGAAGAAGAAGAAGAAGAAGAAGAAGAAGAAGAAGAAAAAGAATATACACACACTTCAGAGGAACGAACCTTGTCTATTGTTTGCCATGATAAACTATAAATGTGCACTGAAATAGCTACCACAAAGGCAGACGGTTGTGGGAGCGGAAAGCGACGATACATTTTCACAACCATAGCAATACATTTTTACGTAACACCCCATCAATGGAGCAGAATAACTAACGATTACATGAGATAAAGATCCTGTTTGGTTTAAACAATATTTATTCCGCAGACATATACAGCGGTTTAGGATTTATTATTATTATTATTGACCATCAGGCTCATGTCTATATTAAGGCCTCCCCCGAAGATCTTTTTTGTTACCTTCCTTATTTTTAAACACAAAAGTAATAAATAAAATAATAAATGATTCAAAAGAGGATTTTCTAATCCTTGTAAAGTATTGATATCGCTTAGCCGCCAAGTTCTCTTATTAATTTTCAAACATTGATGATTTAAACTCCTTTTTTTTTTCCGACGCCATATAACCGTAAATAAAATGTGTTGAGTGCATCGTTAAAGGCATACTGTCACAGATTTAAGGACCTTATTTCTCTAAAAATTTATAATAAATAAAAATTACATTAATTTTTACAGACCAAATCTAGCTATTGCATCACTTTAACTACACCATGATGAAGTGAAATCCATGTTAAACCTCTCAGCAATGTTAGTTTTTGAATTATGGACCATTGCCATAATTCAGTTATTTTTACAAAATATCATTAATAAGTGGAGTATGGTGGTTACATAGATGGTTGAATAAATTACATTTAGGTATAAATCAAATATATATATATTTTTAATTAATACTTTGTTAGGCCATGTAATAGGTCTCTGGTCTGTGACAATATGCCTTTAAATAAAACATTTTCTTCCTTCACTCCTTTGTTTTTGTGCATGCATTTCGTAAGGTCATCACTGAAAAAGGCCGCGGTATGAACAATGTATCATAACACCGAAGCATGGTACTTTCAAGTCAGTGATATACTTAATGAGACGGATCTTCAACTGACAGGCAAATTGCTTGTCTGGAGGCTAAATATAGACCGACGACAGACACAACGTCAACGAGACACTAGACGTCACGTAGACGTCACTTTGACATCGTAATACTCTGGCTTTACTCATTAATACACTGCGTTGAAATCCGACTCTTAATTGCAATTATTTTGTAGAGCAAGAGCGGGTCTAATATTTCAAAGGTGGGTGGGGTCGAGGAATCTAAATAGGGACCTCTTGAACCACTAAAATCTGCCTGGTCAGCAGATGGTCATTTAACTCTGATAGTCCACGTCTTACCTGTGTTTACACAAGATATAAAAATTCGACATTTAAACACAAAATCGAAAATGAATAAGCTATTCATGATGATGTAGTTTTAGAATGAGTGATCGAAACTTAAAGGGATATCATATCAATATGCCCTACGAATATTGTGGTTCCTCCCTTTCATCACATGACAGTTTGCCAAACTGTCATGTGATGAAACGGAGGAACCGTCTTTTGGCGATAGGGAACTATCTCTAGGAGACATGGAACTGTCTCGTGGTGACGAGGAACTATCAGAGAGACCAGTTATAAATTCATAGTATGTTAAAGGTATGATCACAAGGTAGTGGATTTACGAAGTAACTCAATAAAATGTTGCCCGAGAATATATTTATTTAATTAGTTGCAGTAAGTACTTTATTTAACCAGCTACATAGTCATCATATTTCATTTGCTATTTCATTTGCTATCTATATTGTGACACATAAATCAATTATGGCTTCGTAGCTATAAATGATTTTTTTTTCGTTCTGATGCTATCTATATAAAGTGTATGCCAAACGGACAGTGGTGGTAAGCGTTAGCTAAAGCATCGGTGGTGGTGGTGGTGGTGGTGGTGTGTGTGTGTGTGGGGGGGGGGGGGGGTGCAGACTGAATTTTACTTCCATTACTACCAAACAGCTATGTAGGAGTCCAAATGAATCACTACACGTTTCTACATGGACTACAATAATTTTGTAAGGCGTATGATGGAAATACATGGTAATAACTTTTCAGACTAACTCATTTTGCCCGCACGTCTGCAACTTTTTGGCCCGACTTCGAAGATTCAATACAGAACTGGCAGGGAAGGGGGAGGCGTGGGTTGAAATTGACTGCTTATGTGCTAAAGAGCAATTTATACAATATATTGTACAATTCACGCAATTCATGGGATTCGTGTTTTTAGTTTGTCAACAGTGGTGCGACATTGCCATTAAATCTCTTATGTATCTTCCGTTTTTACAATAACTTCGTATATGCTCAGAAAAGTTGACCCAAGACCAGGCCAAATACTTCATCATCGAGCAATAATAAAACTCGATGACGGTCCCAAATGTTCCAAGTTGTCCAATTTTGCATCTAAATGGCCGCCCGGCCACCACGCCAGAGAGCCTGGGAGATTGTTTTGAGACGTGCCGGAGCTGTGTCTTCATTATTTATAAAGCTAATTTACAGAATAAAGGCGCTCGGACGAACAGCGGGAATGACCGAATTTTGTTATAATCCATAAAGGGCGAGTTGATTTTCATATGACGTGAGTTATATATATATATATATATCTGTGCTGCTATGGTCATTAAGAGTAATCGCCCCTTGCTGATATTTCAATTTGTAGCTCTCTTGTAGAGAAGGAAGTAGCATGGCTACGGTACGATTACCCCGTTGATCGAGCTGCGGCTACAAACAGATTATTTAGATTGGGTTATTGCCTTTGAGTAAGCTGAATAGGGTTGGGAGGAAGTGCACACAAATAAAGCTAATATAGACCAATTAATGTTAACTGTTGTATGAGACCTCCAGCTGCTGCGCATGCCGTGAAGGATGAACAAACTATACACTTAAACATATTAAGAGTACTTGTGGGTGTACAAAATATTTTCAACAATAGTTTATTTGAGTTCAGTTTAATATTGCACAAGCGTATCAATAGAAAGAAAGAAAGAAGTGTTTTATTTAACGACGCACTCAACACATTTTATTTACGGTTATATGGCGTCAGACATATGGTTAAGGACCACACACATTTTTTTAGAGGAAACCCGCTGTCGCCACATAGGCTACTCTTTTACGACAGGCAGCAAGGGATCTTTTATTTGCGCTTCCCACAGGCAGGATAGCACAAACCATGGCCTTTGTTGAAACAGTTATGGATCACTGGTGGTTCGTATCAATAGAAGCAGTGTACAAAATAACACAGACGCGGTCATGACCAGTGATGAAACGGAATTTAATACAAAGATAAATCCTGCCCATGGTTCCTTAAAATAAAACGTCGACTTTGGAACTTTAAATAACGGATATCTATATTGTGACACATAAATCAATTATGGCTACGTAGCTATAAATGGAGAAAAAAAATAAAAATACATTGGTTGCTTTTAAAATACATATACACTGGTAACCTTCCTGACAGATCAGTCTTTACGTTTCACAGAATGGATCTAAATCACATTACTGTTCAAGCTCACCTGTCGTGGACACAACCTCCCTGACATTAAATTATGTGCCCGAGGGTGGAATTACCCTATCGCTCATAAGAAGTACACATGGATGATTATTTTGATATCACCATTAAAATAAACATACCTCAAAATGGTTTATTGTAATAATATAAACCAAACACAACTCTGTGACATAGTGTTTCTTTAAATAAATAGAATCCTCCTCCACCAAAACTGCTTAGGCCAACAAGATCACGCTGTCATTGCAAGACAGATTTATTCCGTATGGGCTGACGTCATTGAATGGGTCTACCATGCATACCTAGGGATGGGAGAAAGTTCTGTCCAGGACAGGTACGGACCTGGGCCCCGTTCCACGAAGCGATCTTAGCACTAAGATCACCTTAAGTGCATTAGGTAGTTATGCATTTAAGGTGATCTTAGTGCTAAGATCGCTTCGTGGAACGGGAACCAGAGCAATAAAACTTATTTTCTGTCTTGCTCTCTTCTTACAGGTGATCCAGATGCTCATCCTGGTTGTGCTCCTGTTCATCGTGTGCTGGGGACCCATCTTGATCGACAACCTCCTGGTGTCGGTGGGTCTCATCGAGAAGCTACACATCGGTTACCTCAAACCCATGAGACAGGCCTTCTTCCTAATGTCCTACATGAACAGCTGTGTCAATCCCATCGTGTACGGCTTCATGTCGAAAAACTTCAGGGACAGCTTCAAGGAGGTTATCTTCTCGTGCCTCAGACGCAAGGAACGCCAGAGGACGTTCCAGAAACTGAACCAGAATGCCAGGTGTTCGAGGAAAGCCAGAACTCCCGTCAGCGAGAACAGGCTTACCATTAGTAACACGCAGACGACAAGTCTGACGTCATTGACAGTGCCAGTGCATGGGTATCGAGAACCTCAGTGATGTGTAATTGTCTGTGACCTTGTTATGTATGTATATACTCGTATATAGTTGCTTAGTTCAACACGGTGGTGTTTTGAAAATATGAGTTGTGTACAAATACGTTTCTCGGGTCAAAGTCTGTGCCCAGAACAATTATGCTTGTCGGTGGACTGTTTATACATATGTACGTGCTTATATCCACTTAAGATTCAACCACGCTGTCCTGGACACACACGCTGTCTGTCCGGGAGAGTATGTTAGTGGTTAGTTTGTCAGTGGTTAGTGAGGTTAGTGAGAGAGAAGTCGGTGTAGCGGCCTTACACCTACCCACAGAGTCGCCAAACTCGCTCTGGGTGGGAGCCGGTACCGGGATGCTAACCCAGTACCTACCGACCTTACGTCTGGTGACTTAACCACTACACCACTGAGGTTGATTTGGGAAGACAAGTAATATTGTTTTGGTGTTGGTTATTTTGTTTTGTTTTCATTTGTTTTTGTTTTATGTTGTTTTGTTTGATTTGTTTGGTGTACTTTATTTTTTTTTTTTTTTAAAATACCAGTTAACTATTGGTTGTTCGAAATAACATTCAACTAAATAGTTGCTTCATCTCACTACACAGTTGCCCAGAGAGTTAATCAATCATAGTTCCAAATTGATTTTAATTGTTAGTAACTATAGTAGAATTAAAACGATGTATGCTTTTTAATGATAGATCCTTGGGATGGATTTTGTCCATGATGTAATATTGTACATTTTACTTTTGATACTAGTGTATACAGGATAACAGCTGTTTGGAGTAAATCGGGTTCTGCGTTATTCTTAAGGACCATGGCCCAATTTCACAAAACATCGTAAGCCTAGTTTTGCACGTAAACGTAAATCTACAAGTAAACCACAATTCTTATTATTATAGTACAAGGAATATAGTTTGAAGTACACACATTTCATTTTCTTTTGTCCTTAAAATGCTCCATCTCCCGTAATGATGTAATTTTCTGTGTGAAATAGATGTCAAACACGTATAAACGTATATCCGGTATAACTGCTAGTAGCAGACGTAAATTTACGATGTTTTGTCAAATAGGCCTACACCTTAATATAGAAAAACAAAAATGAGACGTACATATTTCCAATTTTGGAGTAAATTAAATGTATAAAATGTTTTCAAAACGATATACTAGTATGCCATGGGTTTCCTGGCTTCCAATAGCAGAGAGCTTCTGTGTGGTGAGACACTGGGAATATCAGTAAATTGTTGCTTGTTTTCAATTACAGTTAACCATTGGTTGCTGGGAATAT
This sequence comes from Gigantopelta aegis, assembly GCF_016097555.1. NCBI lineage: Eukaryota > Metazoa > Mollusca > Gastropoda > Neomphalida > Peltospiridae > Gigantopelta > Gigantopelta aegis. Next base: position 40,696,544 of record NC_054704.1, on the reverse strand, counting down.
TAATCTTTGTTTTGCTGCTGTGCCACGTAGCCACTGTGTGGCGTATTATTCGATAATTGAACATTGGTAGTAAGAGTATTAACAACCGAAACTGATACGTTTTGAACTAGTTTACTTTTGTTTTTATCACACCGAGCAGGGTGTTTTTAAAACGTTAGTTTAAATATAAGGCCGACACTTAAGACTTTAGACTGCAAGAATATACAACATAAATTTATTGTAAGCACATATCTTAGTTAAAAAGAAAGAAAAACAACAGAAGCAGCAGCATTATCAACAATAATAAAACGAGAAAAAAAACGAGAAAAGAAAAAAGAAAGAAAGAATCCAAGAGGTTAAAAAAAGTCTTATAATCTGTGTACATATCATTTCACAATTGCAGTGACTTAAGTATCACTATTTACTTCAGTAAATTGGGAAGAGACATTTGAGTTGTTTTGGAAGGTTGGTTTCATAGAAAATGAACCTTTAAGGCTATCCAGACAACCTCCGATACACTGGTATACATAAAATGTCTATAAAATAAAATTATATTATAAAACAGGCAGGTGACATTGCATCTATATTTCTATTTTGAAATACAACGATGTTATAAGGACAGGTGAAATCGCAGCTATAAGATATCGGGGTTATTCCACCAGGTCGAATTTCAAATGCTATTTTAACCCTTTCAGGATAACGCCGATATTTTAGTCCATTTAACAAGTTATTGTCTATACAAATGTACTCCTACACGTTATCATATGCAGGATAAAACATGCATCGGCCTTTGAGCAATGTTTGCAAAGGGAGCATTTGAAATGAATATCGGGTTAGCAAACTGTCATTAAACTGGACCAGAAATGCTGGCTGTAACATTGTGGTGTAACTTTTGACCTATTACTACAGTTTAAGACCAGTACATGTCGTCCAATTTCTGTATGAATATAAAGATAAGTACACTTTCAGTAGCTGCGAAATCTATTTTAATTACAGCGAAGTTTGAAAACTATAGGAATATTCGCCGATACACCCCGTGAAGTGTGGATATAACTATTACTTAAACTTTCTGTGGTGTGAAATCAATTACAATGAAGTCTGAAAACAATTTGTTTATGTTAACAATATTAATAATAAATAGTCTGTGTAATAAAAATAAAAAAAGATAAAAAAAGTAATAAATACATTTTTGAAGAAATAGTTTGTTTTTCTTCTGTTATTGCATTAAATATAAAATAATTAACAGAAAATGTTACAATAAATATTGTGTTATTTTAAAATGTGCTTTATACTCCAATTGAAAAATCTGTCTGTTGATTCTTTTATTTAATTTAACGTAAAAACAATAATCCCGGGACAGTACGAAACAATGAGGGCAAATAATTAGTCCAGGAGCCAGATCGAGAAGAGTTGCAGATCTGAAATCTACACATATGTTTACATAAGAATCAATGTTCAAACCTTCCTGACTCTCCGACATAGATAAATCGACCTGGCTCCCGTACTAGATGTAGACCCATCTCCAACTAGACACAAAAACACTTTGTTTGGTCCTCGTTGTAGCCGGGCGGGGATGTATCCCCGTGGTAAAGCGCTCGCTCGATGCGCGGTCGGTCTGGGATCGATCCCCGTCGGTGGGCCCATTGGGCTATTTCTCGTTCCAGCCAGTGCACCACGACTGGCATATGAGAGGTCGTGGTATGTGCTACCCTGTCTGTGGGTTGGTGCATATAAAAAATCCCTTGCTGCTAATCAAAAAGAGTAGCCCATGAAGTGGCGACAGCGGGTTTCCTCTATCAATATCTGTGTGGTCCTTAACCATATGTCCGACGCCATATAACCGTAAATAAAATGTGTTGAGTGCAACATTAAATAAAACATTTCCTTCCTTCCTGTCAGAAAGTGCCATTGTTGGATCCTCAAAGAGATGCGGAGAAGGGCTCTTTGACTCTTACGGGATAGACTTCCCCTTTCAGCCACTTTAAAATGCTGGAAATGCCATTTCAGACACTTCGAATGATTGGTCGAAAACGTCAGCGGACAAGACTAAGTTCGCCGGTAAAGCATGATACCGTATTTCAGGAATTTTGCTGCTCATATTGAAAGAAAGAAATGGCTCTCTCAACGGGTATCTTCTGCTATGTGACATCAGGCATGCGGTTATGGACCACACAGATAATGAGAAAGAAAAACCGCTGCCGCTACTCCATAGGCTACTCTTTTCGATTAGCTCTGCTGCTCACATTGAAGTCATTTTCAGCAGCCGAAAATATCATATGCATTATGACTTTATGTTGTGTCGCTGTACTGCTTGGCAGAATTTGAGTAAGGGACGGGTTTTTTTTTAACGTAGCCCGGGCGTGGAATACAGTAAAAGGACGCATACGAGAAAAACAAAGATTATGTGTTTACCAGTAGCGGCGTTTCCAAAAACCACGCTTATGAAAAACAGCCCTAAGGTGATACCGATACAAACAAGTCAGATTACTAATTATGTGTGTATAGTGCAATAAAAAAGTTCAGCAATTTGCTGCTACTGCATTGTCCTTTAACCCCCAAGCTACTACATTCATTGACGTGAAAGATATGCGTTTCATTTTGTATTGAAAATCTTCTATTTACAGTCACAATTTATGCTTCAATTAAATCCAGTGTCTTAATATATAAACACTTGTCTCGATATTGTCAACACCAAAGGACCGTACCTAGTCCAAAATAACAGGGTTGGGAGTATAGAAATAGAATCAGGTCACAATAATATATAGATTTTCAAAAAGACACTTTTAAAAGCGTACTGTCGTGGATTTAAGGACCTTATTTCTCTAAAAATTATAATAAATGAAAATTACATTAATTTTTGGAAACCAAATCTAGCTATTGCATCACCTTAACTGAACCATGATGGAGTGAATTCCATGTCAACTCTCTCCGCGATTTTAATTTTTTAATTATGGACCATTGCCATAATTCAATTATTTGTACAAAATATCCTTAATAAGTGGAATATGGTGGTTAAGTAGATGGTTGAATAAAGTACATTTAGGGACAAATTCAATATATATTTTTTCAGGTAATACTTTGTTAGCCCACTGTATAGGTCAGTGGTCTGTGACAATATGCCTTTAAACTGAGAAAAGTACTTTTTCGTATTTTTTTGAGGTGGTGGTGATAGAAACTGAACCCGACCGCCCCCACTTGGTACGAAACGACCTTCAGTTAATTAAGTAGAGATAAATTCTTCGCGTACACATAACTGTATGAATGACATTTTTAGAGACATGTTATACAAATACTGATTTTGGTGTCGTGTGGAGGGCATTGGCCGGCCATTGTTGATTGACTGACACTTTAGAGCTGCAGCAACTGAATCATACACAGTTCATATATCAATGAAAAGCTCACAGAACCATCATCTGTGCGAGCATGCTTATTATCCAGAACATTCTCCGGGCCGCCGTCCATTTACAAGACGATGCCAGAGATTACAGTCTACAATAGACTGGTGGTCACTCCTGGCCAATGAACTGTCAGAGTTCTGTGGACGCGCTCAGACAGGTCAGAGGTCACGACTTCTTGGTCCTCACTTTACGTTACATGTTGCAGCAGCAAGACAGCTTCGTTAAACAGTTTGACTTATTTTATTTAGAAATATTTTACTGATGTCTTTCAAGAAATATGTAAGTACGTAAGCACTGATGTCTTTCAAGAAATATGTAAGTAAGCAAGTAAGTAAATATATTAAGTAGCCAAAGTAAACAGGCGCAGGAGGGTTCCGGGTTCCTTTTCCATGGCCATTTTGGATTTAATTGATGATGCAGTATCTCAGTTAGCAAGATGTTGTTATAAATGATGTCATGGGCCCTTAAAACTAAACAAATAGTATTTTCGTCGGACAAATATCCCCCCGATCCCCCCTCCCCTAACCCTAACCCTAACCTTAACCCTAACCCTAACTAAAAATAATAAAGGGGGGACCGGGCGGATATTATACCTTTTCGTCTTTTTTCAGCCATACTGATCATTCGACACCATGAGTAACATCGTCCAGGCAATATAACGTGGAACACCTCTCTCCATTATGTACTGCACGACTTAATTTCCACAGTATCAACTTCATTTTTGCTATCTTCATACATTCTGGAAGGGACGATATGTAGCCCAGTGGTAAAGCGCTCGCTTGATGCGCGGTTGGTTTGGGATTCATCCCCGTCAGTAGGCCCAATGGTCTATTTCTCGCTCCAGCCAGTGCACCACGGCTTTTGATGTACCAGTCGTGGTGCTATCCTGTATATGGGATGGTGCATATAAAAGATCCCTTGCTGCTAATCGAAAATAGTAGCCCATGAAGTGGCGACAGCGGGTTTCCTCCCTCAATATCTGTGTGGTCCTTAACCATATATCCGACGCCATATAACCGTAAATAAAATGTGTTGAGTGCGTCGTTAAATAAAACTAACCCTAACTCCAACCCTATCCCTTATGTTAAAGTCACTACTTTTTGACGTCGGCTGTTAGATACAGTCTTGCATGTTAAATCCTAACCCTAACTCTTAACCCTAACCGTAACCGTAACCCTGTTAAAGCCACTACTGTCGGCAGACGTCGGCTGCTTGCTGCAGTATTGCTTGTTAAATGCTCATCCTAACCCTAAACCTAACCTCTCCGTCACCCTCATCCGCACCCTCACCGTAACAATAACACTAACCCTTTCCCTCTTCGGTGTGCCCAATGAGTTATTTTTCGTTCCAACCAGTGCACCACGACTGGTATATCAAAGGCCGTGGTATGTGCTATCCTGTCTGTGGGGTGGTGCGTGTAAACGACCCCTTGTTACTAATGGAAAAATGTAGCGGGTTTCCTCTCTAAGACTTACTGTCGAAATTACTAAATGTTTGATATCCAATAGACGATGATTAATAAATCAATGTGCTCTAGTGCTGTCGTTAAACAAAACAAAACAAACATACGTTTTCTTGATTCTTTTTATTTTTTATAATTATTTCTGGTATATCAAATACCACAGTATGTCTTGCCTCATTTATGAGAAAGTGCATATAAAGTATAAGGCCAGAAGTGTTTTTATGAACATGAAGGCAAAGTAAAGTAAAGTTTGTTTTATTTAATGACGCCACTAGAGCACATTGATTTTTTTTATCTTATCATCGGCTATTGGACGTCAAACATATGGTCATTCTGACACTGGGTTTTTTTAGAGGAAATCCGCTGTCACCACATAGGCTACTCTTTTACGACGGGCAGCAAGGGATCTTTTATTTGCGCTCCCCACAGGGAGGATAGCACAAACCATGGCCTTTGTCGAACCAGTTATGGATCACTGGTCGGTGCAGGTGGTTTACACCTTGTGGAGCACTCACTCATAGTTTGGAGTCGGTATATGGATTAAAAATCCCATGCCTCGACTGGGATCCGAACCCAGTACTTACCAACCTGTAGACCGATGGCCTAACCACGATGCCACCGAGGCCGGTGAGCATGAAGGCAGTATGGAAATCAGCACAATATAGCACACGTACGAAGCTAAGAATCTAGCAGAGCTGTATATTAACCACCCTTCTCTATGGATCAGAGAAAGACATGGCTAGGCTATCTTCCTTCCACACAACCAGTCTCCGGAAAATCCTAAGGATATTCTGGCCCAGAAAAGTACTGGAAGAGACCAATCAGGAAAGCATGCAAACCATCATCACCAGAAGACGGTAGAAGTGGATTGGCCACGTGCTCCGAAAAAAAGACACATCTATTACCAGAACTGCAGTGCGCTGGACCCCTGAAGGGAAAAGAAAGAGAGGACGTCCGAAAACAACATGGCGCCGAACAGTAGAAATAGAGATGAAGGAGACAGGACACAGTTGGGGCACCATCGAGAGATTGGCAAGGGATAGACCGGCGTGGAGGAAGTTCGTCGCTGCCCTTAGGCGTGACAGGATATGATGATGATGATGATGATGATGCATATAAAGTGCATACAAGTGCTGCTAGTGGGAAAATGTACACGTCACTATGTGTGAGAGTTATCAAGTGTTTGACATCCAGTGGCCAATGATTAATAAACCAACGTGAACTAGTCGTATCGTTAAACAAAACAAAAATTAACTTCAAAGGAATATACCCTAGTTTTTAAACACTAAGGCATATTTTTGACTATTATAACCGTTTTTGATAACTGAAATCATACTTTACTTAGATTTGATGGTTTAAATAATAAATTTCCGTACATTGGAAGTATTTTTGGTCTTCCTGGTGTTTTTAATATCACAAAATGCATTTATCATATTTTAAAAAACGCACGTGCGTCTAAGAAATAACACTTATTTTAGAGGATATTTCACCATTTCAAAGTCACAGACTCGTGTTTCACTCAGTTGTAACTTTATCCAAATGTGTTACAGGTTTGTAGATTAACTAAACCTGGTGTTAATTTTCACGGGTTAAAACTAGGGTCTGTCCCTTTACATTAGCCACACATATATTGAGAGAGGAAACCCGCTGTCGCCACTTCATGGGCTACTCTTTTTCGTTTAACAGCAAGGGATCTTTTATATGCACCATCCCGCAGACAGGATAGTACATATCACGGCCTTTGTTACACCAGTTGTGGAGCACTGGCTAGAACGAGAAATAGCCCAATGGGTCCACCGACGGAGATCGATCCTGGACCGACCGCGCATCAAGCGACCGTTTTACCACTGGGCTACATCCCGCCCCTGCCATAATGAAGTGTTCAATGTTAACAGTACATATGTTTGCAAACTACATGTTCACTCATGTTAACTTCACTACAAAGTTGTCAGCCATGAAATAATCACAGTCAAACAGCAGACTACACGTGCGAATATATTTGCGTATTTCAGCTAAATGGGAAGATAATTGTGCGTTGTGGCTAAATAGGGTCTATACTCAAAGCATTGACTGTGGCGTATATAAGGGAAACACTACTATCACATTGAATATGTCTTGTCTATGCTTATCACGATAGTCTCCCTTGTATTATCTTATCTTCCGCCATTTAAACAAAGTTAATTACAAGACTCATGTAGCCACATTAATATATTAATCTTGTGAAATGATTGAAATCAATTCCATTGGTAGACCAGTTGAGATGATTTTAATCATACTGACTTACATGTATATCTTGTAGATTATCTTTTACGATTATTACTTCCGTAATGTAACGTATTTTTACAAAAAACATTTCCTGTTCGTGTTACACCAGCAATAATGTACTGTTCAGTCGGAACACGGCAATGAGTCATTATGTGTGTAACGTACACCTGCGATGATCTATTTCTGTGTTCATTATATCTCATCACTTATGGGCTATTTCTCATTCCAGCCAGTGCACCACGACTAGTATATCAAAGGCCGTGGTATGTGCTATCCTATATGTGGGATGGTGCCTTACTACGGGAAAATGTAGCGGGTTTTCTATCTAAGACTATATGTCAAAATTACCAAATGTTTGACATCCAATAGCCGATGATTAATAAATTAATGTGCTCTAGTGGTATCGTTAAACAAAACAAACTGTTTTATTCTGTCTGTGAGGGATAGCATATAAGATGTATATATATATATATATATATATATATATATATATTATATATTATATTAAAAAGGTGTTTTCGGGATCGTGCCAAAAATATTAAGTAGGACAGATATATAAAATCAAAATCAAGATAAACAAAATGCGACTGGTCTTCAGTGAGAAGCGGGCTGGGACACACGTTGGGACCCAATATATATGTACAGTTGAACCTGTATATAACGGCCACTCAAGGGACTTGGCAAAAGTGTCCAATATGGAAAGGTAGCTGTTATATACAGGTAAAGGAAAACACATTTAAAATAGTCTACTATAAAAATACCTGCCCACTAAACTGGAATGTGTAAAATATCAACAGTCAGACTGAGAGAAAAAATGTTATTCAAAGCATACAATTAATGTGCTCTAGTGGTATCGTTAAACAAAACAAACTGTTTTATTCTGTCTGTGAGGGATAGCATGTAACACCTTTTGTAAAAGTCATGCATCATTGATTGTTTTCCACTGCATTCTGTTACCTATTAAATTAATGCACGACATGCAAAATGGTGCAGATAAGAAATCGTTATATATTAACAAACGGGCCAGGCTGTCGGAACTGCTTGTCTGACTAGCAGCAATCACAAACGTTAGAATCTGTTACCTGTCAGTGTTATATCTCCCTTCCTCATTTTGCTCTCTGTCTGTCTGTCTGTCTCTCATTACTCGATATTCAAATGGTGTATGAATATGGTACCTTGTCTGGACAAAACGAATAACCTTACATTAAAACAAACTAGTACCCGAAAAAAAATTTCAGAACACTGGACAGCTTTTAATATAAAGTTGCCCTATTAAGCATTTTTTGTTTATGATTATGAATGCATACATCAGTTCTGTAGTGTCGCCGTAGCACGTTGATTTACATTTGTGCTGCTGTGATCTGATTAATTTGCAATAGTATATGTATGTATGTACGTATTATATAATTAATATATATTTATATATTTCACATATTTATTATTATTATTATTATTATTATTATTATTAATTTTCTTACGGTAATGAATTAGGACACAAAACTGATGCATGGTGCAGCGCCCTTTTATATATTGCTAGCTAGAACACTGTATTCATTCAAGTGGTGTTATAGTAAATGTAAACACGATAGATACCATCATGTGAATGTGTGTCTTCATCCTCTGGGTAACATTCATTTGATAATCCAGACGTTATGATCCCCTGTTTCTCAAGGCAAATAATAGTTCTACTATGAGAGTAGCAGACAATGGGAGATCAGCTAGTACTCTTTCTAACTATAGGCACTGTTACTGGAGTTCATGCTAAACACATCTAAGTTTAGTAAATAATTATGAGTAATCATTAAAGTAATCGCTGATTACGATTACATAAAAACATGTAATTGATTACAATCGATTACGATTACTGATTACGATTACCCCATCTCTGGTATGTGTGTGTATGTGTGTGTGTGTGTGTGTGTGTGTGTGTGTGTGTGTGTGCCTGCGTGCGTGTGCGTGTGTGTTATTTCACAAAACCATATACATTCCCATTATATCATTTTCTATAGGTACTAAATAGACATAACTAACACTATACAATACTTCTGTTACGTTCTAAATAAGTCGTGACAAGTAGACCAAAATGTAAGTCTGTCACTTCATCTAAAACGATACAAAAATAAAACAATGTGCCAGAGTTTCAACAAAGAGATGAAAAAGTATGCACACGTTCAAAATAGAATGGAAATGGAATAGCATCAGCAATAATTGTAGTCATTGATGCATCGTAATTAGTATATATAGCTTCCAGATGTCTACCATAAACCTTATTGGATGCCCTCAGAGGTTCCTGGACATCATAGCCCTGATGGAACAACTTCTGTACTAGAATGATATGGAATTGTTTCATATCTGCATGCAAGGAACATGTTCTAAGATATCTTAGAAGTTGTTATATGTAGGCACTAAAAGCTGGAGCAGAAGGTATATTGCTCAACATAAAGGGATAATTGACTATTGGAAAGTTGAAGTCATCGCTTTTTTCATACAGTTTAGTCTGGAGACCTGTGTCTCTTTGATTCGCTATGCATAGATCGAGGTGTGAAACTGATGTATCTTTTTATTTCAAACACTCGTGAGTAAATCAATGGAAGGTAATATGTAATCATGCTATTATTGAATGATATAAAATCGTTAATATATTGAAAAGTAAAGTTATACGTTATATGTCTGCCTGAGTATACTGTAGTCTGGATTCACTCTCGGAAGATTAGAATGGACCTGTATTTGAGTTCATCGTTCTTTGTAACAAATGTTCCGCTGATTAAGCAATGGAATTTTTCCTTCAGTTTGTCATGGGAGATTGTTGTGTATAATGTTGAAAAATCAAATGATTTAATATTACTGAACTTGATCTGGATTGAGAGTGAATGATTTCAATTAAATTTTTCAAACTTTTGAATCCACATGTGATTAATACTACTTGTCTCGAAGACGTTTTGGCAATACCTAAAAAGGCCATCCTTGATAGTGGTCAGGATAATGGTCAGTCTTTGAGACAAGTATTTGGTCGTGTATTTGCTGGACACCGCGATGTATCTCAACCTTGTATGAATTCGTATGACGTATTGAACAATAATGGAAAACTTGACACATATTATTTGTCCTCTGATAACCTCACAACGATATGTATGTTCATTAATGCAGACATTTGTCGATGGGAGGGATGTGATAAAGAGCAAAACACAATATGTCATCACGATGTTTAATTGTCTAACATGTTATGGTTTGAAATGTTGAAGGGGGGTCCAAATCAACATTCACATGATTTCAGATGAACGCATTATGCAGTGTCAGTATCGAGTGTGACCTCCCTGCGCTTGAATAACTGCCCGACACTGTTTTCTCATGGATCTTAGTCGCCTCCATTCAGCCACCAGCGCCTGTCCCAATGCCTGCAGTGTCAGGCGCGTTAACACGGTTTCTGACACGTCTTCCGAGCTCATCCCAGACATGTTCAATTGGATTCATGTCGGGCGATCGGGCTGGCCAAGCCATGACTGGGATACCGACATTTTGAAGAAAGTTCCGTGTTAATGCCGCTGTGTGGGGGGTTGCGATATCATGTTGAAAAGTCAACCCAGGCCCATGGCTATTGATGAATGGCACCAGCACCGGCCTAAGCACTTGGTCGCAGTAGACTTGGGCGGTCATGTTCCCCTGGATGACGACAAGCCTTGACCTTCCATTGCTGGTGAATGCTCCCCACACCATCACGCTTCCTCCGCCAAAACGGTCGACCTCTCTGACACAGCACTGAGCATGACGTCCACCACGTCGTCGCCACGCCCTTATTCTGCCATCGGTGAAACTCATTGTGAATCAGGATTCGTCTCTAAAGACCACTGTGTTCCATTGTCTCTGAGTGAAACTGCCATGGCGTCTCGTCCACAGAAGTCGCTGTTGACGATGTAAACGGGTAAGAATGGGACCGAAGTATGGCCTTCGGGCTCTCAGTCCAGCGGTGCGCAGGCGGTTCCTGGTGGTCTGTGCGGTTACCCTCCCTCCCAGGAGCACCCTGCTGGTGGAAGTTGCTGTCGTAAAGCGGTCACGGAGATGACGTAAACGGATGTACCTGTCCTCCCTCTCTGACGTCACACGTTGAGGACCTAGTAGGGGGCGATCTGCAACTGACCCAGTTTGATGAAGACGGGTCCTCAGGTTATTTATTGTTTGTCTGCTGCAACCAAACGCACGTGCAACGACCGTCACGGACTGTCGTCCGTCTAGACGCCCTATGGCGCGATTTCGTTCTTCATTTGACAGTCTGGGCATTTCCAATAGCAACAAATTCAGTAGCGAAAGTGTGTTTTTCCAAGTGATGTGATGACAGGCTACAAGTTTCAATCGATTTGGGACGCGAAATGCAATTCGTGCCAATTTTGCACATGCAAAACATGATTTCCATCAATTTGACCCGGAACATGCGCTCACGTGTTTCGCAAGCAATCTGATCAGGTTGTTGGCAAGCTAGTGTCAAGGTAGTAACGATTCGCTCGCTAAAATTTGATGAAGGGCTGAGCTCCTTTTTATAAATGTATTTTCAAACTGTAAAGTTTTCCATTTTGTTCAGTATATAATATGTAAGAGGAATGGACATGTCTTCGAATTTTAAGCTCAAGCCAAATGTCCGAATGACACATTTGTGTGTTTAGCATATTTCTTCTTCAGATAACATAGTGGTCTTATATGTAGCACTACTCGAACTATCAACCCCAAGTTCGTTTAATATAATAGTGCTTAAATATGATGGTTATGTCAGTGGGCCCTATCACAGACTGTTCATGCAGTGTATCCAGAATTTCTATCACAGATGACCATGATAAAAAGGGCTTCCTGACATAATTTGTCTTCTTTTGTAGTTTGACTATTTTTAGTGATATATTTTGTCTCGAAGATATTTGAGCAATATCACATGTTCCTGTCTGTGTGTTGATTGTATGCGTTTGTCTGCGTGAATCTTTGTATTAATGCCTTGCTTTTTCTGTCTGTCAAATACACAAAATACACGTTTTTACATACATGGAAATGAAACAAGATCAATCCAAACGACTCAACGTCTTGACTCTAAACTAAATATTTAAAAATGGGCAATTTACAGGATTCGAACTTACTGTTCCGATTCGCATGGACAATTGACTGCCCGCAACGTTAACCACTCGGCCACCGATTAACAGTTTGGCAATAATTCAGTTTGAACCGGCCTCGATGGCGTCGTGGTTAGGCCATCGGTGTACAGGCTGGCAGGTAATGGGTTCGGATCCCAGTCGAGGCATGGGATTTTTAAATCCAGATACCGACTCCAAACCCTGAGTGAGCAAGGCTCAATGGGTAGGTGTAAACCACTTGCACCGACCAGTGATCCATAACTGGTTCAACAAAGGCCATGGTTTGTGCTATCCTGCCTGTGGGAAGCGCAAATAAAAGATCCCTGGCTGCTAATCGGAAAGAGTAGCCCATGTAGTGGCGACAGCGGGTTTCCTCTCAAAATCTGTGTGGTCCTTAACCGTATGTCTGACGCCATATAACCGTAAATAAAATGTGTTGAGTGCGTCGTTAAATAAAACATTTCTTTCTTTTTTAATACAGTTTGGTGTTAATATACTTGCCAATATCAAAATGCATCATATGAATTAATAATACACATAAAAAAGTGAACAGATCATCTGCGCGAGTCTACACAACATGTATGTATGTATGTATGTATGTATGTATGTATGAATTGATGTATGTATTGATGTATGTATGTATGTAGATATGTGTGGTGTGTGGGTGTACTTGGTCAAATTGAATATAATGCATTTATATTGTATATTTTAACCGGAGGCTAGACGTTTTAACTGCAATAATGTTATCATCCTGTTTCACCTCTGCTGTAGGTATGACTAGTGTCTGTATGTTTTTGTTTTTCCTAGCAACATTTACCCAATGAAGATAGTATTTTTTTTTTATTGTATTGTATTGAATTGTATTGTGTTGTGTTGTATTGTGTGTTACTGTGTGGTGTGGTGGTTGTAGTCAAAGAAGAAATATTTCGACGAAATAAAATGTTGTTGTGTATTCCTAGAAACACTGTTTTTAATGTCTGAAGTTAGTTTTGCAAAGAAAACAATGAATTGAAAACCAGCGGATTACCTTTCCAAACTCAAATAATAAAACCAAAAAGCAAACCGTAACAAATTAGAAAAAAGAACAAAAAATACAGATTGAAAAACCATCATGCGGATTCTGCTTTTAAAAGGGGATGGGTTCAGACAGAATAAACCGCATTTACGTTTTGTTTATAGGGTGAGCGCCCTATAGCTTCTGAATTCAGGTTAACAAATTCAGCACACGCACACGCACACACGTACGCACGCGCGCGCGCACACACACACATCACGACTGGTATATAAAATGCCTTGGTATGTGCTATTCTGTCTGTAGGCTGCTGCATATAAAATATCCCTTTCTACTAAAAATTACCAAATGTACTCTAGTGGTGTCGTTAAACAAAACAAACCTCAACACACTAGTTATCAGCTGGGACATTTTGGGCCGCTTTGGTACATAATTTTTAGAATTGGAACATCTTGGGACGGTGCTTGGCCCAGGATGTCCCAAATGGGACATTTTGGGCCGAGCACCAGCTCAAAATGTCGCAATTGGGACATATTGGGCCGGTGTCCGGTGGGACATCTTGAGTAATTGGGACATTTTGGGCTTCAACAACTGGGGCATGTACCTGTTTTGTTAGAACTTAAGTAAAACAATAACTTTATCTTGTGACTGGGACAGGTCAATACATATGTATATACATGTATATTCTTTTTATCTTAATTTTTTTAAAAAATAATTTACCACATACACACCTACATATCCAGATAAAATATTGTGTTATGTGTACTGTTTTTACCAACATTTTAAATATTTAAAAAATCGAAAACAATTTAGGGTCGCCCCCTCATTGTTTTTTCTTCTTTTTTTTCTTCTTCTTGTTGTTTTTGAGTTAAGATTCGGATTAAAAAAGCAACAACAGAAAAAACAAAAACAAAAACACAGGTTTTTTTTCAGACCTAACTTATTGTTCCAACTAATGAAACATACAACTTCTAGAAAAAAGTGCGACAGATGAGATACGTGTGACAGCTAATCAATTAACACTCACGGGTCTCTTACGTGCACAGTTAGCAATATGTAGCACGCGACATATAGATCCGCAATTTAGGTGTCATCGGTCCGTAAAGAATTCGCTTGGTGTTTGGGTCAGAGGAGCAAAACCCCTCGGCAGACCAACTTATCTTTTCCCGTCACAACTAGTGCCCCACGACTGATATATCAAAGGCCGTGGTCTGTGCTGTCCCTTTCTTTGGGGAAAGTGCATATAAAGCTAACTGCTGCCGATTTAATGGCAAACCTAGTATAGACTCTGAAGGCTGTGTGAGAATTATCAAATTTCTAGCATCTAATAACCGATGACGGGGCGATATTTATCTTAGTCGGTTGAGTGTTTGCTTGAGGTGCTTGATTCGCAGGATCGAACCACCTCAGTGGATCCATTCAACTGACTGGTTTTTTTCTCGTTCCAACATGTGCACCACAACCGTAAAATCCTGAACATTGTACCATGTTACCGGCTAATTAAAATGATAAAAAATACTTACTCTAACTTACAACATGAATAGATTATATATACATTTCTTGTCATCCTAATGTTTGTGGGTCGGGACGTAGCCCAGTGGTAAGGCGCTCGCTTGATGCGCGGTCGGTCGGGGATCGATCCCCGTCGGCGGACCCATTTGGCTATTTCTCGTTCCAGCCAGTGCTCCACAACTGGTATATCAAAGACCGTGGTATGTACTACCCTGTCTGTGGGATGTGCATATAAACGATCCCTTGCTGCTAATCGAAAAATGTAGCCCATGAAGTAGCGACAGCGGGTTTCCTCTGTCAATATATGTGTGGTCATTAACCATATGTCTGACGCCATATAACCGTAAATAAAATTTGTTGAGTGCGTCGTTAAATAAAACAGTTCTTTCTTTCCTAATGTTTGTAGTAGCTCAAATATGTATTTTTGTTTAAAATAACAATATATGGGAGGTTTTTTCTATCCACCAAGCAAAATTTAAAATAATTGTGTCAAAGAAAATTCCCAGACGTACATATTGACAATATTCTTTATACATCAAACTTACGGAAGCGTGTCAGTGCCAAGTCATTAAAAAAAAAAACCCAACTAACGGCTAATGCTAAGACTTAATAAGGACATACTAAATCCTAATTAGAAGATGTTAAGTCCTAATTAATAGATGTTAAGTCCTTATTATGAGATGTTAATTATTAATTTAAAAGTTAAGTTTTGATTTTTTTTTAAACGTGGCACTAACACATTTCTGTACAAACTTCTTTCTGTTTCAAGTTCAATGTAGGATATTTTGAACTACTACGAATACCGGGACGACCATAAACAATGAAATAACCAAAAACCGGTAATTTAAGCAAGATGCGAATGTGTACTCTAACTGTAAAAAGAGGTGTAATAGCCAAACATATTATAGTCTAATAAATAGCCAGTGTCTTTAGGACTAGTAGGTGTCTGGCTTTCTTTCTTAGTACCGACTCCAATCCTGAGTACGTTTGTAGTTGGATAAATGTAAAACTACCTGGGGCCAATTTCACAAAACATCGTAAGTTTACGGCTGCGACTAGCAGTTATACTGGGAATACGTTTAAACGTGTTTGGCATCTTATTTCACGCAAAAATATTTTTGCATCATTATGGAAGATGGAGAATTTTAAGAACACAAGAAAATTAAATCCTTCTAACTATGTGTTGTTCTTTAACAGTAATAAGAATCGTGGTTTAGTCGTAGGTTTACGTTTACGAGCAAAAATAGGCTTAAAATATTTTGAGAAATTGGGCCCTGTACACCGACTTCTCAATCTATTAACACCAGTGACGTGTTCAACAAGACAAGTGGTATCGTCGTCTTCTATCATATCACATTCATCTCAGGTTCGGCACAGAAACCAGTCTAGCGAGCAGCTGCGACAATGCTAGACACAGTTCAGACAACTGACATGTATGATATGACAAAGATGGCAGTCTTAA
The DNA here is from genome assembly GCF_016097555.1 of Gigantopelta aegis. Taxonomy (NCBI): domain Eukaryota; kingdom Metazoa; phylum Mollusca; class Gastropoda; order Neomphalida; family Peltospiridae; genus Gigantopelta; species Gigantopelta aegis. The sequence goes on along the minus strand of NC_054704.1, from coordinate 40,680,346 downwards.
ACATTAAACTCATGTTTAAAATTAAAGAAGATAACCTGTTCTTCATGATGATGACTGATAAAAAGAAAAAAGGGACCACAATACCCTGATCCATGGTGGCAGGAAGTTAACTGTGTTAGACTCAATCCCATATCACTGGCATTCAGTCGGACATTACATTGTTGTATTATATACAGACATTACTACGCTAGTAGTAAATTGGATTTGGTCTTCAAAATCAAATGTTCCCGTTTTGTTTCTCTCAGTATAAATCAATAAATAAATCAATAAATAAAATAAAATCAATAAATAAAATAAAATCAATAAAATCAATAAAATCAAATAAATAAATAAATTTTCTGCATCCATCATTGTAACCAAACACATGCTTGCCCAGCCAACCCAGCCATTGGCCTTTCCAGAGACTAGGTGTGGGATGAACGTCACGAAACTTCATTGGATATAGACATGCTAATGGAGTTTATACATACATACATACATACATGACAAGACAAGACAAGACCTGAAGGAAAGACACTTTAATTACACCTGAACATCACATTTACAACAATAAATTTGACATATATACATAATTCTAGTAAAATCACTCCCCTGCTGTTGTAAAGCTAAAATCTTGATTCACCACATTGTAACAGAATTTACCAAACTGGCCTTGGTGGTCTAGTGGTTAAGCCATCGGACAAGAGGCTGGTAGGTACTGGATTCGTGTCTCATCTGAACCAATGGGCTAGTTTACATTTCAGTATTGGCTTCAACCCACAGTGAGTGCATTGCTAGGCTCAGTGGGAAGGTGTAAGTTATCATACACAGTTTCACCTACTTCACGGGTGCGATCACGGGTGTGTCTTTCGAGTGTATGGCCCCACAAGCGCAAAATTAAACCGGCATCGGTCTGTGATGGACCGGCCTCGGTGGCGTCGTAGCAAGCCATCGGTCTACAGGCTGGTAGGTACTGAGTTCGGATGCATGCAGTCGAGGCATGGGATTTTTACCGACTCCAAACCCTGAGTGAGTGCTCCGCAAGGCTCAATGGGTAGGTGTAAACCACTTGCACCGACCAGTGATCCATAACTGGTTCAACAAAGGCCATGGTTTGTGCTATCCTGCCTGTGGGAAGCGCAAATAAAAGATCCCTTGCTGCTAATCGGCAGAGTAGCCCATGTAGTGGCGACAGATGGTTTCCTCTCCAAATCTGTGTATTCCTTAACCATATGTCTGACGCCATATAACCGTAAATAAAATGTGTTGAGTGCGTCGTTAAATAAAACATTTCTTTCTTTCTTTCGCTCTGTGATGGTTAAACCATCAGACGTAACCTGGAAGGTATTCGGTTCGTGTTCCACCTGAAGTAATAGGGGGAGGGGTTCATTGCAGTACAAGCTCCAACTCTGAGTGAGTGCGCCGAAGACCCCCAAGTGAGGGTGAGGGTGGGGTGGGGTGGGGTGTTACCTGAGTGACACTTCAGGTCCTGTGTACCCTGGGCCCGGGTGATACCGAGGTAGCTCAACTGACAGCAAGCATGAAGCACGGCCCTGTCAATATCTGCTGATTAACCACTCATCTTATCATACATGTTTGTGATGTCCAAATACAAAATATCTTTGTCTCTGTGTTAAATATCTGTGGCACGTCATTTAACAATGCAAACTAAATCACATCTATAGTTTTAATAAACTCATGTGTTTCGCTGCCAACGCGTATCATTGGCTTCATTCATAAAAACCTAGAAGTTTGTCACCAGATTTTTAATACCTGGTAACACAAAAACGTGGTACAGCACCTCGCTGTTGAATGAGCATAACAAATATTTATGTTACCTAAATGCTTACATAATAAACAAAACTATTTACATGTATGTATACTCGAAATTGCAGCGTTAAGGACAATAATGGTCTGGTGACTGCAGCATTGCAGAGGATTTATTTTTTTCTAAATATTAGCTAGTGAATATTAGCTAGTGAATATTTAGTTTCGCTTTATGTCCGTTATTTATTTATTTTATTTTATTTTATTTACTGACAAAAAAAGAAGAAGCAAAAAACAACTATTATTCATAATAACAAAACACACTTTGCTGTATGATGATTTATATTTAAAAATACAAATGTAATAAAGTTTCATTTATGGAGAATTTGCTCAGCCAGTGTCAATTTGTCAAATATTTAGTAGTTTTAACGAAAAACGAATTTAATATCAGGGTTCGACAAATCCATTTGCCCTCGGTCCCGGCTGGTAAATTTATGGTCTGAGCTAGTGGTAGTTATCAGCTGTATTACTATAATACATAGGGTACTAGTCAAAGCTTCTATCAGGACTGGTGATTTCTCAAACATTTGTCGAACGCTGAATATGTTTACTAACAACATAGAGCAGACCATTGTTATTGTTTGCAAGAGTTTAGTTTTAAATTGTTAATGTTAACTTTGACACATTCAACATAATATACTGGCCACTGCACTGCACAGTGTTACTATTTGTTTGGACCGTTTTGTTGTGTATTACCGTAACACATTTTATGGCCGCTATGAATCACATACAAAAGTCGTTGTAAAGGGGAATAACCCAATATATATAACAAAAAGGAGTCTTCAGATATGTGGTCTTCAGCATTTCAGATATGCACACTCTTCACCAATCTTAACCCAGCACGCCATCCACTCACACAGATGCCTGTGCAACAAACTGTGCATGGCAAGTCCAGATTTAGGCAAGCGAAGTAAATGGGGGGGGGGGGGGGGGGGGGGGGGGGGGGGGGGGGTTCGGTTCTTGCTCCCCCAGAAAATATATAAATTAAAAACAAACATTTTCCTGAAGCTGGGAGGATTTGATCACCGATGCTCCCTCCCTCTGGACGTACGCCTTTTACCGTGATAAGTGCAGCCCAGTTATACGAGAAAATATAACCCAGTTTGTCTATTAAAAAGGATCAAACCCCATCACTCACCACATCTCACGCTCAACCTCTAGCACTGGCCTACACCCTGCTACTGACATGCGCCTTTTATCGTGATAAGTGCAGCCCAGTTATACGAGAAAATATAACCCAGTTTGTCTATTAAAAAGGATCAAACCCCATCACCAACCACATCTCACGCTCAACCTCTAGCACTGGCCTACACCCTGCTAATGACATGCGCCTTTTATCGTGATAAGTGCAGCCCAGTCATACGAGAAAATATAATCCAGTTTGTCTATTAAAAAGGATCCAACCCCATCACTAACCACATCTCACGCTCAACCTCTAACACTGGCCTACACTCTGTCACTAACTCAAGGACATCCATGAGCATGACCATTACACATTCCCTCAGGGGAACTCTTGTCCAGTCTTCGCAACACGGTCATCTCCGTTGATATGGAATTACTTTTGGCGTGGTGCGAGCAGACGAAGCGCTCGTAGTCGTTGAACTGCGACGCTCGTCTGACGCTCGTCGACTGAGCAGACGGCAGAAGAATGGAACTCCTGGTCCCGTGCACCTGCTGGAAGTAGGACATCCTCCTGGCGAACTGACGCTGGCAGCAGATGCCGATGGTGTAGCGGAAGGTGTCCCTGAAGTTCTTGGACATGAATCCGTAGACTATCGGGTTGACGCAGCTGTTGGAGTAGGCCATCAGCCAGAAGGCCTGTCTGATGGGCTTCAGGTGACCCTCGTTCAGGTCAGTTAACACGTGGAAGGCAACGAGAAGATTGTTCATCATGATTGGTCCCCAGCATATAGTGAACAGCACCACGACGGCCACCAGCATCTTTATGACCTTCAAAAAAAACAAACACACTGAATTTAGGCGTGGTGTAAGATAGTTTAAGAAATGGATGGGGACGTAACATTGATATAATGTAGTTTTTGTGACATTGATAAACAAGACCCATCAACTTATATAAAGGCTAAATTTATTACCTGACAAAAAAAGAAAAGAAATAAGGATCCTGGGGCCAGAGAGCCACCGTATAAATACACACAAGTAATTACTATTTAAGAAAATACTAATTTCGAAACATCACAGGATATCTAAGATATTGTTAGTAACCTTTTTTCAAAAAGAAAAGTGGTAGATTCTGTATATTATATTCTACTACATGTGTCTTTTTTATGAATAGCCAAAGGTTTTCAGTACATGTCAAAGTAGCGGAGGTGTTTACAAGTTTAAAACTATATTAATAAACGATGTGCTGACGTCGTCAAGCAGTGTTTTCCCTGGAACCAATTTGTCACTTATGTCTGTCACTGTGATAGAAGAACTAACCTGCTTTCGAGTAGCATCTTCATCCATACTGACCCTCTTCCTCCTAACGGTCAGACTCCCTGGCAACACTTTGTCCTGTCTGAATCTGGTCGGGGTATACAGCAATCCCGTTTCTTGACACGACAGTCTCGGTCTGCATAGAGCAACGTATAACAGTTTAGTACATAATAAAAATCAATGTGATAAAATCAAACAGTAAAACTGAAATAATAAGACTGGATAATATAATTCATACGTTAACACATCAGAAGAAATGATGATGATGATGATGATGATGGTGGTGGTGGTGGTGATGGTGGTGATAGTGGTGGTGAATATGATGATGATGGTGATGGTGGTGATGGTGAATATGATGATTATGATGGTGATGATGATGATGGTGATGATAATGATGATGATGATGATGATGATGATAGTGATTATTAATAGTGTTACTGTTATTGCTATAACTACTATTTTGAGTCGGTAGAAGTGTCTGGATTGCAGATCCCTAGTGTCAACAAATAACTATTGGTTACATTGCTTGTAAATAAAATAATAATCATGAAAAAGACCGGGAAAATGTAGATAGAAACATCCCTTGAACTATATCATACCAGGGACATTCATCTGGATTCAGAAATATCTCCTGGCCAGAAATGTCGCTTGGACTGTCAACACATCTGCTGGACTTTTGTCAGAGACATCTTTGGACTGTCAGTAAAATGTCTAGGACTACATCAAAAATGTCAGAAAGAGCTCTTAGACTGTGTCAGAATTATTATCTGAACTCTTTCAATAAAGGCCTCTTTCACGATGGCAAGTACATATGTTAGACTTTGTCAAAAACATTCCTTTGACCTGTCTTGGACAATATCACAAAAATCTCTTGAAATATGTCATTAAAAAAACCTGGACTCTTGAGCTGTAACGGAACATCTGTGACTGCCAGAATCATTTCATGGTTTCTATATTGTGCCTGCATTTCATTACTCTACGATTGCCCTGCTGGCTTTAGAACGCTTCAAAGCGGATAAATGTTCAAGGTTTTCTCTGAGATAATTAAAGACAGTCAGTGGTATTCCGGTACAAAGTGTTATTAAGTCTTAAAGATGGTTACTTCTAGCTCGCTCAGTCCACGGGTTTCATCAATATAACGCACGGATGTGAAGAATTTCTAGGATTCCTAACTTTTTTCATTTTTACTTAATACCATTTCCTAATTCCCACAACAATTTCGGTCACTGTGTCAAGCTATTTAAAGTAGTTTTGTACTTTTAAATTTATAACACGGATGCGAAAGGTTAATACTAAATTGTGTTCGTTTGCACAAAGAAATGATTGCTTTTAAAAAGTCATCTCTAATAAAGTTTTAACTGAACAATTATTTGTTCATTTATTTCACAGCTTTCCCTTTATCAGGTTCAATTAGGTAAATGCATTTTAGTCTTTCATGTTGAAGAAATTTAATAGTGCGTTATGATCTGTTATTCATGTTTACCGTGCAACCATACCTTCTGCCATTGGGCTATTTCTCGTTCCAGCCAATGCTCCACAACTGGAGTAACGAAGGCCGTGGTATGTACTGTTCTGTTTGTGGGATGGTGCATATAAAAGATCCCTTGCTGCTAATCGAAAAGAGTAGCCCATGAAGTGGCAACAGCGGATTTTTTCTCTCAATATCTGTGTGGTCCTTAACCATATGTCCGACGCCACACAACCGTAAATAAAATGTGTTGAATGTGCCTTTAAACAAAACATTTCCTTCCTTTCTTTCATGCCTTCTGTGACCCGATAATCCTTACTTGATAATTTGAAGTGGCTTTATGTCACTATGATCCTTTGCTGCATTAGAAAAAATCGTGTCGTTAAACAAAACGAAACAATTATCATGTCACTTGCCTGATAACACCTCCGTTAGTCGGTTCGATAACAGGCGAGCTACAGCCAAACAGCCACGATATCAAGACGTATTAACCTGGTATTCTATATGTCGTCGTAGTTTATTGCTTATCCTTTTATAATAACATTTTCATTTAAAAATTTAATTAATATTAAGATATTATTATGGCTCGTTTTTGGCCTTTTAATTAAAATTTCATTTGAACTTCAAAAGCCTACTCCCCCTGCGTGTGCTGTAACCTCACCGTGGTGCAGGGGTGTAACATTCTCTTTGAGAATGGCCAATACAGCACAAATTGAAATTTTGAGTAAAAGTCAGTTTCTATCTGTGATAATTGTGTTTTTGCACAGTTCTTTACACTGTGTTTTTATTTAAATCTTGAATTTTTATATTGATGTTGATCATCACTTTATTTGTTTGCATTACCATAGTTTGACACCCAATAGCCGATGTATTTTTCGTGCTGGGGTGTCGTTAAACATTCATTCATTCATTCATTCAAAAGCATACTAATGTATACATATAGCTGGCTGTTCCATGTCGATTTATCTGTCCTATTGTTCGTCTGTAAGCAACATATTTGCCTATTCGCTAAAAGAACGTATTGGTCAAATTCACCGTTTAATTTTTAATACGGTCTAAAACTAGCAAAGGTAGACAGCTTTGTGTCTTGATATTGTTCAATCTAATTAAAATTATCTCCACTATTACATGTGGATCTAACAGCAGCCAGTTGGAGCTCATGTCCATCAATCAAAACCTTACTTGCAGAATCATGCCAGTGATTTAAAAATAATTTGAAAACATTCCGAATTATCCTGAGGGTATACGGCATGTTTCGTGTGAATTACGAATGCCTTAAAACATGTTTTATTTTATAAAATAAACAATTTGTAATGTAAAACTGAAGACTGATTTAGTTAGTTTTTTTATATATATATAAATAAATAAATAATTTTTAATGTAAAATTGAAGACTGATAAACCATCCCGTACGTATTTGTATGGTTCGCTGTACTGCGGCCACTAAAATAGACTCGCCCGATATTTTTAGAATTTGTATGCTCCCAAATAACGTTATAAAAGGCGAAGTGTGATTGGTCAATATTTAAATTATTATTTACAGACGAAATGTTACCTGGACATTGGAGACTACGCAGTGTTGTTAGCAATTTGATTAAAATTAGTTCTACTGGTCTAAATAAGGCATTCGTAATTCACATGAAACATATCGTATACCCTCAGGATAATTCGGAATGTTTTCAAATTATTTTCAAATCACTGACATGATTCTGCAAGTAAGGTTTTGATTGGTGGACATGAGCTCCAACTGGCTGCTGTTAGATCCACATGTAATAGTGGAGCTAATTTTAATTAGATTGGATATTGTTATTGATTATTTAATCATCGGCTATTGGGTGTCAAACGTTTAGTAATTCTGACACTTAGTCTTCATAGGAATCTTCATAGGAAACCCATTACATTTTCCATTAACAGCAAAGAATCTTTTATATGCACGTTCCCACAGACAATGCAGTACATTCCACGGTCTTTGATGTACCAAACGTGGAACATTGGTTGGGACAGAGAAAAACCAAACTGGTTCATCGAGAAAATCCGATTCTATGAGCGCTCTGTCGACTGAGTTACCCCCCCCCCCCCAACACACATACACAAATCCGATTGCCCCAAAACCTATCGACCGAGCCCTGTGCAACCAACCTGTGCAACCACCCTGTGTTTAACTCAGTTCTGGGATACGAAAACAGCAACGGCCATGGACGCTGGTTTCAGAGTCTAAGCCTCTAAGGCAGAAAGTTCTATAGGTAGCAGTATAACAAATAGCATCTTACTGGGTAAAAGTTCGAATGTACCTCATTTTAAAGTTTAAACAGCGCGTTAAGATAGAGCCACGTCTGAAATTTCTTTAAATATGTAACAGGACAGGATATGTGACAATTATTTCATTCGAACTAGTAGTGATGTTTACCAGAGGCATGTTCAAGACGGTCTGCGATTACAGTCGCTCACTAGACTGGTTTTTGCGCCTAATATTAAAGGGATGTGATATGATAGAAGATGACCAGTCTAAATATTCGCAAGCGCTTGACCTTCTGAACATGTAAGTACTAAATAATGTGCTTGAAGCATGCGCTGAAGCTTTCCAACATTAGTATTACTTTTTGTGTGATGTTATAGGCCTATCTAAAACTAGCAGTTATGTATGGATCCTGATAAATTATATTTTTGGATTGTCCTTCAAAATTGCTCCAAATTATATACATTTTTGGCCGAACATTCAATATATGTTTTCTTTGCCAGATAACGTTTCATTCAGACTTTTTTTCACTAAGTGTTATTCAAAATTGTCGATAGCCAACCATAAACAGCCACCACTCATTCTAACTTCTCATTTTGGGTACAAACTCTGGCTAAATCAAAGTGTTTGTACCCAGAACGAGCGTGATTGAACGTTACTTGGACGTAAGCACGTTTAACCAGTTGACTACCTGATCCTGATGAATTTTCCGACTCACCTGTTAGCACGTATCGTGGCCCTGTGGTAGCTGACTTTCCAAAGCTTTCTGCATATACTCGAGTAGGCGAAGGTCATCAGCGATATGGGCATGATGAGGATGATGATGAACATGTACAGCTGGTACAGCTGGTGGTAGATGACTCGATCCCAGCGTTCAAGGCACCAGAAGGCTTTTACTCGTTCACCCACGGGAAGGTGAGTCTGTGAAGTAACAACAGGGGCATAACATGAAGAGAGAGAGAGAGAGAGAGAGAGAGAGGAGAGAGAGAGAGAGAGAGAGAGAGATCATTTAGATAAAGTGTTTGGCATCGACATTTACCAATTCTAAATGAGAAAACCATTAATGCATTTAAAATTGTATCTCTATATAAGGCAAAGTCTAAAGGATGTTTTGGCAAGATTCTGACTTTTGTAAATCATTGTCAGGTGTCGACATTTACAAATCCTAAAAGACAAAACCATTAATGCATTCAAAATTGTAACTCTGCACAAGGCAAAGTCTAAATGATGTTTTGGCAAGATTGTAACTTTTGTGAATCACTGTTTGGTATCGACATTTACCAAATCTTAACGAAAAAACTCATTAATGCATTCAAAATTGTATCTCTGCACAAAGAAAAGTCTAAATGATGTTTTGGCAAGATTCTGACTTTTGTGAATCATTGTTTGGTATCGACATTTACCAAATCTGAACGACAAAACTATTAATGTATTCAAAATTGTATCTCGGCACAAGGCAAAGTCTAAAGGATGTTTTGGCAAGATGCTGACCGCTCCTGTGAATCACTGTCAGGTGTCTATAGGAGGAATTAAATAATATAATATAGGAATCGGCACTGACCGACTACAAACGCCGCTAAAAGTGTATAATATAGTCTACGCCATCTAGGTCAGTTTTCACTTGGAGTACAATGTTAAAAATATACTTCAGAAACATATTTCATATAATATCTTACATTTTCAGTGCAATCAAAGTATGTGATATTTTTCAGATCACATACTTTAAGAATTTGATAACTTTGCAAATTAGATGCAAATTAGTCGAGGTCTCGGCACTGGTTTATTGACATTTAAGCAAACGTACTTGGGTGACACTCCATGATTGACGTATGCATTCATAGTCATCAAATAAAAACATTTCAATGGCAATCTGACACTGAAAGCTGTCCAGCGTTCAGAAAACAAAAAACGTTAGGCATAACTTTATTTTGATGTAAGGAGACATCCAAAATTACGTCATTCGAGTTTGACGTCATTTCCATTCAAAAATACAGCGCGCCACATATTCTTATGTCATTTGAATATCTAGTAATGGCGGACTGGAATTAAAATTGCTGTACAGTTTACAAAAACACGTTGTATTGAGCTTGAGCTTATATGATAAAGAGATTATTACCCTCGTGTATTTCGGTATCGTCAATATCATATATTAGGAATAAAAATAATGTATTATGCTCGCATAATACAATTTTTATTCCTAATATATGATACTGACATACCGAAAAACACTCTGGTAATAACCTCTATTTATACACACACACACACACACACACACACACACACACACACACACACCTATCTATCTATCTATCTATCTATATATATATACTGAACAAAAAACACAAACTTCCGATTTGTACATATAGTATTTGTTGTGTTAAAGAATTCATTGTGTAATGAAATTATATAGGTAGTATTAGCCTTGAGCTGTATTATCAGGATTCATGAATTTTATCGATTATTTTTGCACTGTTAATCGTCGACAACGTGCAATTCAATTTGCACGTGCATGCATGGTTCGACATGTCCCGTGTAGTATTCGGTCAATTTGTTTTACTTGTCTTACTGACATTGTTGTCAAGTGAACGAAAGCGCTTCAAAATTTGTAAAAAAAATTAACGTTTTTGACATTGTATAGCATTTTTAGTATGCCAAGAATACCCAATAATTTACGCGAACGGGCGATTGGCATGCTTGATGCTGGCATGTCGACAGAAGACGTTGCAAGGCATGTTGGGAGTTCTAGTCGAGCGATACGAAATCTTCGCGTAAGATTTCGAACGACAGGAAGCACCAACGACTTGCCACGTCGTCGCGTGGTCAAGACCGCTATATCATGAACACGCATTTGCGCAATCGATTCCAAACTGCCACTGCTACTGCTGCTAACACACCTGGGCTTCATAATAACCGAATCAGTGGGCAAACTGTTCGTATTCGTCTGCAGGAGAACGGTTTACATGCACGACGTCCTTACGTCGGATGCGTTTTAACGCAACATCATCGTCTAAACCGTCTTAATTGGACACCTGTACACACTCGTTGGATACGGCGACGCTGAAATACCGTTCTTTTTTCGGATGAATCCAGATTTTCTTTACAACGTGGTGATGGCATGGTGCGCGTCTACCGTAGGAGAAATGAACGCTATGCTGACTGTTGTGTTCTTGAACGAGATCGTTTCGGGGATGGCGGTTGTGTCATGGTCTGGGCAGCCATTGCCCATGGTTATCGTTCACCACTAGTTGTCATTGATGGCAATTTAAATGCTCAACGTTACCGCGATGACATTCTCACTCATCACGTCATTCCTCTGTTCAATAACAACGCGAACATCTCGATTTTTCAGCATGATAATGCCACCTCTCATACAGCTAGAGACACTGTAAATTTTCTTAGGACAAATAACATTGATTGCATTAATGACTGTCCCGCTAAAAGTCCTGATCTCAACCCCATCGAGCATGTCTGGGATAGTCTGGACAGACGGTTGAGGCGTCGTCCCAACCCACCCGCTAACGTCAACGAACTTCGTCAAGCGCTCATTCAGGAATGGAACAATATTCCACAGGCAGAAATCAACACTTTAGTCAATTCTATGCGCCTGCGATGGACTGCAGTGGTCAATTCAAGAGGTGGTCATACCCGTTATTAAGTGGGTTTTTTTTTTAACCCCTACCACACTTGGTCAAAATTTCTCCCAGTTTCTGTTAACCTATGGCCATTATTTTTGCACCAAACGATGCATCATGGAACACTCTTTAAACGAATATATAACAATTATTCCCCCGGTTTGTTTTCATCAAGTTATGTTCAAGCAAAGTTAGCGGAAGTTTCTTATTTTGTTCAGTATATATATATATATATATATATATATACACACACATACACCTATAAAAATATATATAAACCATCATTGCTGCTACTGGGATACGTATCCTGTATATATTATATGCTTTGATATTATATTTCTTATTATAAAAAGATTGATGGTTTAAAACAAAATGCTGGTGAAATGCTAGAATATACTATTTCCACTAGAGAACAACAAATATTTTCTTTCGTTCTCTTTATATCCAATCATGCTGTTTATGTTGTTTATCCAAGACAGAGGATAATGGTTTGTAGTGAAAGAGAGATGTTACTGTGACAGTAATAAATAAATAAATAAATAAATAAACAATTGCATATTTAATTAAACTACGGTTAAAAAACTGACACTTTCGTTAATGAGTAGACGACCTTACACTTCTGCACTGAGAACGTACTCCGGATTGAAAACAATGCCCAAAACGAACTTGGCATCTTTTACTGCAACAAATAGAGTGAATTCTCGCGTGGCTGCTACGGTCATGACAAGAGTAAAAAAAAAACACCTTCCATCTTCTCAAGACAAGAGACCTTGTATAACAAGCTGACATTTGCAACCATGATGGATTGAGGTAGTTCGTGAAAGTATTCCTCGCAGGAATATGTCGACTATATTATTTACAAGGTACATCTTGAACAATGTCACATTTCCCCATTACTTCATATTCTAGTTTCCGAGGGTGTCCATGCTTCGCTGAGACAATCCGGTTCTGCCCACGTGGTTTCCGGTGTTAATAAGTATTTTTTTCAAAGTCACGTCTCTTGACAGAGGAAGTGAAACAAAGCACAAATGAGTGTTTGTACAGTTAAAAATGATACTGAAAGGAAATGATACTGGATTTCGGTAAGATTTTATGATAAAATAACCCCAAAGCGTATATAAAATAATGCTGCATTTAAGATAGATTAAAGATCCGATTTCAGTTGCACCTGAGCGGTTTAGAACTGTGTTTTACGCGAAGTGAAATGGTCAGCAAATACGCGCTATTCAGCGCTCCTGACAACTGTTTCCATTTTGGCAGTAAACGCCATTGGATGTCAAACATATGATAATTTTCCACACAGTCATAGAGAGAAAACCCGTTATATCTTTTCATTAGTAGCAAGGGACCCTTTATATGCACCATCCCACAGACAAGATAGCAAATACCATGGCCTTTGATATACCAGTCGTGGTGAACTGGCTGGAACTAGAAATAACGCAATGGGCCCACCGACGGAAGAGCATTTAAACGTTACATTTTATAAATCATTTTAATCATTGTTCATACCACAGTTGATAAAGGTATGGGCTGTGGCCCACGACTTCCCTGTTCCGATGGCGTTTCCACAAATAGCACCTAATATCACTGCCCCCCCCCCCCCCCACACACACACACAAACCCCACAATACTTATTTGTAGTTACGCCAATGTGTCGACTTTAAATTTAAATAGAAAAGGAAAAGGCAAGAGTATAATATTGTTTTCTATTATACAATTGCTGAATTTTAACTTGAGACAATTAATAGGCTAATGTAATAATAGAAAACACTATTTATTCTGCTTCTGAAAAGGGACTGTCCTGAATGAATGAATGAATGAATGAATGAATGTTTGTTTAACGACACCCCAGCACAAAAATACATATCGGCTATTGGGTGTCACAAATGGTAAGTATATGGAAATATTATTTATGTAAAAACCACAGTGTAAGGAGCTGGGGGGGGGGGGGGGGGGGGGAGTATAATACAATATATAAAATCAAGTTAAGTATATGTTAAAACTTTGTATAGAAGTCAAAGTTTTTTTTAAAACTTTACAATTAACATTGGATGGAATTTAAACGATTCCAACACATTTCTGTTGCCAAATATATCATTTCTCGTAGGCTTGAGATGATCACACTCTACCAAAATGTGGCGCACAGTCAGTGTACACTGACAGTGTTCACACTGAGGAGGAGGGTTCTTCTTTAAAATAAATGAATGCGTCAAATATGTATGGCCGATGAGGCACGGCATAAGACTACTTCATCCTTCCTGCATCGCCTGTAGGATGACTGCCACTCTCCCAGGACTGCTTTGACAGAATGAAGCTTATTCGCAACCGCACCGTCCCAATCATCTTGCCAAGTCGAAAAGATATATTGGTTAACATGAAATTTAAAATCACTGTAGGGGACACCAACATGGACACGGGGCAAGTTCAAAGCAGACTTGGCAGCAACATCTGCCTTTTCGTTACCCTTAATGCCAACATGGCTGGGTACCCAACAAAATATAACATCTCTATTGGCAATTGATAAAAAGACACACTTTCGTATGGACTGTCCTGAGTTTGTAACCATTGTAAGATTTTTGCGATAACAGAGCCTTGTTGGCGACTACTATTTCATACTAAATACATTTTCTTGTTTAGAATACCAGTGTCTGTATATCGAATGTGTTTGCGGTGGTATACTAATGTTTGTAGCACTCAGTTTACACTTTAATTCGTGATATATATTTTTTCGTACGAGAGGTAAAATCCAGTTTGGGCTACTACAAGCATTAGGACAACAACAACCACCTTGTAAATACAGACACTGGTATTTTAAATAAGAAAATGTATTTAATTTGTATGTTACATCATCGAAAAGGCTCTATTGGTCGGAAACATTTTACAATGGTTGTAAACTCAGGACTGTTCCTTTAATAAATGGAGAAAATTTTCAATTTAGAACACGTTTGTATATACTGATCAACGTGGATTCATCAGGATTCAGTCTTGATATATATATATATATATATATATATATATATATATATATATATATATTTCGAGTAACCTGTATGGTGAAATTTCATTTTTACCTTTTTAAATAGTTTCACTAGGTATTTTTTCTACAGCTGTTTTCAGAAATGAACAACAGAAAATAGATTATATCTCTCCAATCTGTCATGCTAAGACGTAATATTTAAAATTAAATATTATACAGTTTTTGTTTTATTATAAAATATTAAATAATCATTTGAAATAACTCTTTTTTAATACAGTAACTGGTAAACGTTTAAAAAGTATCTTATACGATTTGGTTTTGGTGCAATTGTTTGTTTTGCAATATTCATATTTGGAACAAAGAAAAACAAAACAAAACAAAAAACGTTAATCAAACCCAAAACCATATTTTTTTCACTTCTTCAATGACTTAAAGGGACATTCCTGAGTTTGCTGCATTGTAAGATGTTTCCGACTAATAAAATATTTCTACGATTAAACTTACATATTCAATATATTTTCTTGTTTAGAATATCAGTGTCCGTATATTCAATGTGTTTCTGGTCGTCTTAATATTTGTAAGAAGCCCAAACTGGATTTTGTCTTCAAATAATTTCGTACGTACTAAAAAAAAAATATTTTAGGAAATAAAATGAAATTTAACCTAGTACACATATTAGAACGATCAGAAACACGTTTAATATACAGCCACTAACATTTTATGCAGTAAACTATATTTGATATGTAATTACGATCGTAAAAAAGTCTCTTGTTAGTCGATAACATCTTTAAAAGTTCAGCAAACTCAGGAATGTCCCTTTTATGTAATCAAACGAACTTTAAATGAATGTTTTACTTATTTTCATGTTAGTGAAGTAAACAGATCATAGACCAAATTTAACAAAGAAAAGTTAGTGAAGTAAACAGATCATAGACCAAATTTAACAAGAAATGTTAGTGAAGTAAACAGATCATAGACCAAATTTAACAAGAAAAGTTAGTGAAGTAAACAGATCATAGACCAAATTTAACAAGAAAAGTCAGTGAAGTAAACAGATCACAGACCAAATTTAACAAGAAAAAAAAGTTTGAAAGTTTTTCTTTGTTTAACAACGACCAGACTACATTGATTTATTAATCATATTGGATATCAAATATTCGATATTTCTGAGATGCAGACTTTAGAGGAAACTTGCTACATTTTGTCATTAGTAGCAAGGGACAGCACATACCACGGACATTTGATGGCCTGGACCTGGACTGGACGGGGGGGGGGGGGGGGAGCCCAATCACAGAATGAGTCTACTGACGTAGTTCGATTTGTTTACCCAAGCATTTCAGGCGATCGCTCTCTCGACTGAACTAAATCCCGAATTTACAAATGCTTTCTTGGTTTGTCTAACGTGTATAACTACACACACACACACACACACACACACATGCACTTACATTGCGTAATCCGGCTAAATAGTCTGTATTATCTGAACTGAAATTACTCTTGCACACTTATTAGTTTTTCATCGTTTTAGACGAAGTGACAGACTTGACAGCTGTGGTGGCAGTACTCATGACGGTAGTCATCAGTGGGGCAGGATATACTCAACTTCAGGGCACAATATTTCACGCGAACCGCCGTTTTGTTCGCGTGTCGGTTACGCAAAATTAAATTTACGCGAACCGCAAATCGGTTACGTCGTGACCTGTAGACGTTCAGAAATTAAAACTTGCAGACTTCACGATTACAGTAAGTTTATTCATGCAGACATACTACTAGTATTCCGACAAATGTTTTAGACTGATTTTTAGATACTTGATGTGCAGCAAACCAGTAGCCAACGGTATATTGCAACGGTTGTAACTTGTGACCGAAGACTCAGTATAGAGTCGAGCCAAAAGTTGTAAAGAAATATGCACGGATCGCTAAGGCGCCTAAATTATCTGCTGCTATTCTATCTCTAAAGGAATATATGTAGACATAATATTGGATTGCCTATAATTTTAGAAAGGTTGAAAACGGTTTTAACGTAAACAAAAATGCAAAAATGTCACAAAAGCTGAAAAATACTAACATCGCATAATGAGCTTTAAAGGGACATTCCTGAGTTTGCTGCGTTGTAAGATGTTTCCGACTAATAAAATATTTCTTCGATTAAACTTACATATTAAATATATTTTCTTGTTTAGAATATTAGTGTCTGTATATTCAATGTGTTTCTGGTCGTCTTAATATTTGTAAGAAGCCCAAACTGGATTTTGTCTTCTAATAATTTCGTACGTACGAAACAATATTTTTTAGGAAATAAAATGAAGTTTAACCTAGTACAAATATTAGAACGATCAAAAACACGTTTAATATACAGCCAGTAATATTTTATACAGAAAAAAAAATATATATTTGATATGTAATTACAGACGTCAAAGAGTCTCTGTTAGTCGATAACATCTTAAAAATTGTAGCAAACTCAGGAATGTCCCTTTAAATAACAAACACTGTAGTATAGAAGTACCAGCGATAAAGTGAAAGTAGCATCACCACCGCAAAATATCGGTGTCAAATTATGGTCTTTCTTTTTATGTTATTATAAGATTTATGTTTATTAATCTAATCATGCACCAATGAGTAGCCTGTTTTATAGTTCAGAGGAACTGGACATTTGTTGCTTGGGTTTTTGGTGGGTGTTTTTTTTTTTTCAGTCTGCTGTATACTAAATTTTACATATCAGTGACAAATGGTAGCCTTTATTTGTTATTTATAAAAGAAAATTATTAGTCTAATTATACACCAAGGAATGGGCATTTTTCCTCCAAATGTATTTATTTTGTTTCAGTACTGGGCTGATATTTAGTCATTTTACAATAGCGTTAACTTCCGCAAGCTGCACAGAGGTTATAGAATACGGTGGCCCGATGTCCGAGGACAGTGGTTTTTAGATTTGGGCAATTAAAAATTACTTTTTGCGATCCCGATGGCAAATGGTGAATAATAATAATAATAATAATAATAATAATAATAAATCTACAACGCTACGATCGTACGAAAACAAAAGAAACATCTACAAGTCACTTCTTTCGATTTGCAAGCGTTAAAGAAACTGTTTTATAAAACGTTTTCTTTTGTATTTTGTTTTAACTTTATGTTTGAGTTAAAATTATGTATTAAAATATAATTTCAACGTAACTTTGAGGTAACCAATCAGGTAATCCACAGGTTACGCAAATATAATTCACGTAACCGAACAATTGGTTACCTAGGTAAAAACCACGTGAACCGACTTCCGGTTGCCTCAAATTTCGAAATATTGTCCCCTGAACTTTCGCGAACACCTGCTATCATCACTGTTATGACAGTGATTCATGAGTGCATCACAGCTGTACGTATTGGGCTCTGTTCGATGCTAATTTTAATTTAGTATGGAAGTAACAGGCCTTTTTGTGACGGTGCAAGAGGGATGAAATCTCCAGTAAAGGATTTTCTCGGGAGTGGCTGTCCTCCTGTAGATGAGGCACTAGATAGAGATTCGTGGAATCATCTATTTGACCAAATGCCCATTCGACTCTGCAGTGTGCGGAGATACGGCCCTGGGCCCCGTTCCACGAAACGATCTTAGTAAAAAAAGAGACCTGCTTTTCACTAATGGTTTTGGTCACATTGGTATAATCAAAATGTAGAAAATCGCAATACATTTATATCACTATTCAAACAGAGAATGACTGATCAATTTATCCAATCTATGTATGCTGTATTCAACAATTCTCCAAAATGTCTGTTATACAAATTCGTTAATAATTATTACTTACAACCTTATCTTCAGAAACCTATTGCCTTGAAATACAAACATATTTTGAGTAAATATAGATTATCTTCCCATAATCTCTTTATAGAAAAGGGCAGATACCACAATATTGACAGGAATAATAGAATTTGTCGTCTGTGCAATATGAATGTAGTAGAAGACGAATATCACTTTGTTCTAGTGTGTCCTTTCTTCAGTATCCCCTGCGTGTGCTGTAACCTCACCGTGGTGCAGGGGTGTAACATTCTCTTTGAGAATGGCCAATACAGCACAAATTGAAGTTTAGAGTAAAATTCGGTGTCCGTAAAATTCTGTGATATTTGTATTTGTATTTTTGGCACAGTTCTTTACACTGTTTTTGTTTAAACCTTGAATTTTTATATTGATGTTGATCATCACTTTATTTATGTGCATTACCATAGTTTGACACCCAATAGCCGATGTATTTTTCGTGCTGGGGTGTCGTTAAACATTCATTCATTCATTCATTCATTCATTCTTCAGTAACATAAGAGATAAATATATTAAACCTTTTTATTACAATAAACCATCAACATTTAAATTAACGCAACTACTGTCCAGCGATAATTCAAAACAGCTAATTAAATTGTGTAAGTATTTGAAAACTGCTACCACGCATAGAACAGACGACATTGATACATGACATATGTTATTATATTGTATATTATTGCTATGCATACATTACCCATTTACTATAGAATTTTATCGATTGTAACCCGATGCTACATACCATTCCCCGCAGAGTGCACATTATATTATTTTATATATAAATATGTATGTATGTCTACAAAATGTACATTTTTTGGCAAAAATAAACTCTGTGTTTATAATAAAAACAAATATCACCGTAACTGCATAACTACCTGATGCACTTAAGGTGACCTTAGCGCCAAGATCGCTTCGTGGAACGGAGTCCAGATCATGTATTACTGTTTTGTCGTTCTGATCAGATTAAATGCTTTCCCAATTGCAGGAAGAAATCCTCAGACAATAATAATAATAAAAAATAATAATAATAAAAATTCCTGAAATAATAAAGACGTTGACCTTGGCGCTGAAACAATAAAACTGTTTTCAACTAACAAATAGAGTATTCTGTTGAGCAGAATTAATTTTATTTTCATATTATCGGTACTCTTAATGGGAGGTCGACTCCCTAGACTATTCATTTTATCCAATCTCACGTTAATGAGTTTGGGTAATGACCGATATAATTAGGTTTCTCCTTAATGATCGCCGTTAATTACCATACCCGTGCTTGTTTCGTGAAAATAATAGTCTAGTCTGCACGCGAGGTATATCTCCAGTCAAAACAGGCTATGGGAATATTTACAGAGCTATCACCACAATCACTGACGAGATTTACAGAGACCGTACAGTTTCCGTAATAGGTTGTCGTATTACCATAGACAGAAACGTGTGTGCGTGTGTGTGTGTGTGTGTGTGTGTGTGTGGGGGGGGGGGGGGTAATAAGGGCTAGGTATTAATCGGACTTTCAGCAGGGGGGTGGGGGGGATTTCCGGCCACTTCAGAATTAAGAGAATAGTGCAATCACCCCTACCAACGTCTATGGTTACAATTGTTTTCAACTAGGGAAAACCCCCACCCCCCAAAACAACAACAAAAACAGCGGATACAATGACGGCGTGGCCAGTGATACCTTAATATATATATATATATATATATATATATATATATATATATATATATATATATATATATATATATATATATATATATATATATATATATATGTACGTTCTTTTTATATTATTACTGATAGTCTCTTATAATTCCTGTAAGGAATTCCGTATGTACTTTTATATTGTATTGTATTTTATAATATATTTTATTTCTGTGTGCATAAGGTAACACTTAAATACAATATATGTACATCTGTCTGTCTGTCTGTCTGTCTGCTTGTCTTCTTTTGGGCTCAGTGGGAAATAGTTAAAATGATTACCAACAGTCAGTATTAAATCATTTAAAGTAATTATTTTCAATAATAAAAAAAAAGATCAATACTATTTTATTCTGAAAACACATATACCACTATCTCAACATACAACCTATACTTAATCTGATTTACATTTTTGTTTTTGAAGAAGGTTCGTTTTTCTAATGAGCCAGTAAAGTTTATGGCTAACAAAACAAAAACAAACACCTTCCAATAACGGAGGGAAAAAACCCATCAAGGGACTTTGTTGTTCGCATTCATCAATCTGCACCCTCACCCTTCCCCTTCTCGTAACACGCCTGGATGGGAAGATTGAATCTGTAATTGTGTTTATACTTAGAATTAACAAAAGGCGATAAATAACGAGGAGTTGAGGTCACAGCTTTAATATACTGTATGATAAAAAATATATCTCACAGGGGTAGAAGAACATAAAATACAAACTATAGGTCCCGATCAATCGCTTCCCCAGCTAAAACCCATCATACGCATCAGACGTGCCGGACATTAAGTGCCTGATATAACGAAAGCTAATTTTCTACAGACACATACAAAAATCAATTATTGCATCATAAAGTTATGTAATAAACGGTCATAGATGTGGTCTTTGAACATCAAGCTTAAGGGTGTCCGACTCACGATCAGTTTACTCGAAATATCGCAAATTATTAATTAGGAATGGAAAGGAATATTTGTTAAGTGTCATCTTGATACCATTTAAACTACGATTACTGGAATAAATTAGGTAATATTGGTAATGTTGTATCAAACATTTTAGGTGTGCCAAGATAATACTTCAGGTTAGTTTACACACACACACACACACACACACACACACACACGCACACGCACACACACACACGCATACATGTATACATATATATATATATATATATATATATATATATATATATATATATATATATATATATATATATATATATAAACTGTATTTTTTCTATAATGTTTGTGACTAATAATAGAGGGGCCTTAAACATAGTCAAATGGGTTTTTTTCTTTTTTTCTGGAAGTCTTTTTTTTAATTCCGTTAGTTTCCCTTTCCACGAGTCGGTCCATGTGCCATCCCCCCCCCCCCCCCCCCCCCCCGAGTCCTCCTTAAAATTATTTCCAGGATCCGTCCCTGACTAAAACTTAAAGCAATATATTAAAAAATCATTGAACTTAGACTGACAATACACATTTTCAAAAGATTGTCAGGTGAATAAAGACAAAAAAACAACAAAAACAAAAACAAACAAAAAAACAAACATAAAATACACACCAATTAGCCTTGTTTTTAAACTACATTATCTCCCTATCATAGAAAGAGACAACCTTCAAACCGGACTATCCCACTAAACACTACAGGGTAGCAAGGTAATATGTTTAGCTGTCGTGACGTAATAGACGAACACACGGACTTACCTGTCCCACGAGAATGGGTAAGGCCATAAGAACACTGAGTAACCAGATGACTAAGACGGTTCGTCTTGCCAGTGTCACGGTACACGTGTATTTAGCACGTATCGGGTGAAGAATGGCGTAGTATCTGCAACAATAAAATAAATAAATAAAACTTTAAAAAGAACTGAATCTGTGGATTTTGGCACCACGTTTATGTGTATAAACAACATCGGTAACACATTTGTCTAGGGTTGCATATTACTAAAAACAAATTGCTGATTTTTATCTCTTAGATTTTGTTCTTGTTTTTCTTTTGTAAGAGCGATTCACAGCAATTGTGTTAGAGATTACCCCTCCCGCCATGACAGATCACGGCCCGTGCTTATAAAACGTTTAGAGTCCAGACTGAATCTCTAATGACGTCACACGCATACAATTTGGCGTTGTATTGACATTACTATATCAGACTCTGTTAGAGTCTTGAGTCTAGACTCTAACATTTTTATAAGCACCAGACCTGGGCCCGTGCTTATAAAACGTTTAGAGTCCCGACTCAATCGCTAATGACGTCCACGCATACAATTTGGCGTTGTCATGACATTACTATATTAGACTATGTTAGAGTCTCGTGTCTAGACTCTAAACGTTTTATAAGCACCAGGAATGGACCTTAATTCAGATGTTCACAAGAACAAAGGTACGATAGTTAGATACAAACAATGAATTGTATTACTCTTGTACTAATGCATATTATCCCAGAGTACATTTTGAAGACGAGGGACAGTCAAAACGTAAGTAGACCTAAATACTGAAAGTTATAACAGAACAAGTGTTTCTGCATTACATTTCGATATCATCCTTCACCTAAATACATTTGGTCCAATTATCCTTCAGCATAATAGAGCTCTTCTGGCTGGCCCAACAACCATGATGTTTGCAAACTTCCAATTTTGATACATCAAACTTTGATGACTAGTTCTAGTAACTTTTTGACTGCCCCTCGTATATACTTGTATACTATTAACAATGGAAGGGTTGTTAGTTACTTGAAGTTTGATATGTTGGAGACATGCATAATGGCAAAGTTATTATTTTGTCTTTTGACTTTTAATCGTAAATCCTCTTGCGTGCACGAGCCTTTAAACATATATAAGTGGAGCAATCATAGTTCCACACAACATCCTCGTCCGATCATTCTTGTTGGATTTGAAATATGCACATGCAGACATATGGGTATAGCCAGTAGGAAACATCCAGGCCCATCTTGGAACCTAGATTATAGATGCATATTGGTTCCATTTTAAAATCAATTTTACTTAATAAATTAATAAAGTATGAATGGAACTACCATAGAATATGAAACATAAACAGTAAGTCCAAGATAGTGGAACAGGAAAACAAGTGTCATTTTACAAAGTACGAAAGCATGATCTATCAGCGGTACTCAGACATCTGCAATTGTGCTTTAGTTCCGCTATACATGATCCTCATAACACTGTAGGCTTGACTCTATTATGTCTTGTAGTTTGAAAAATGGATGTAGGTGGGATACTGTCAATGGCAATAATACTTGGAGATGGCTTCAGTTCCTGTTAGTAAGGTCCAAGCATCATCATGTTGTAATCAGACGTTAGCCAAACTTGACAAAGAGTAGAACGCCAATTTACTACCGCCAGACATTACATCAGACCAGACGATGATTACGTTTAGAAAGCCATTTTATTTGTGTTATTATTGCTGTATGTCAAGATGATCAATTTATTAGGTTTGGAGTACATTTAAATGAGTTGTGAACAACTCCGCCGGACGTGTGAGTCGGAGGAATAGTTTTCTGGGATTACTCGTAGTCCTCTGTCAGAAAGGATTCTGAAAGTCTGGCACAATCAGAATTCTGTATTACTTATGGGACTAAATGGATCGAATGTGTCCATAAATGGAGGCGGGTTGTAGTTCAGTAGTAGAGAGCTCTCCTGAGGTACCATGGAATATAGGATCGATTGCCCTTGATGCACATGGGGGTTTTCCCGCTCCACCCGGTTTTTCATGACTGGTATATTAAAAGTTGTGGTATGTGCTTTCCTTTCTAAGGAAAAGTGGAGATAAAAGATGTCTTGTAGCCTGTGTGGCGACAGCACTCTCAGAATTCAGCTACTTCAGTCTGATATATGTCAATATGATAATTTATTTATGGACTTTTCTCTCTCCAACTTCCTTTACGCCCACCGTCTCTCTCTCTCTCTCTCTCTCTCTCTCTCTCTCTCTCTCTCTCTCTCTCTCTCTCTCTCTCTCTCTCCTCTCTCTCCCTCTCTCTCTCTCTGAAGTGTCGACATAACCGTGTTAGAAGTAGAAGTGTTAAAGAAATACTCCTCTTTTTTGCCCATGAACTGAAGTTGACTAGTTCACGGTGAAGTGGGGGTGAGGTAGTGTGGGAGGGACTTCCTGAAAGCCTATTTAGCGAAGTTATTTTAGAAATGTATTGCTCTCGTTTCATTTCCTTTCCTCTCTCAATCGAATTATCTTTGTATGTCTTTGTCATGGTATTGATTTATGTAACATTTGTGGAATACAGGAAGATTTCCTTCTTTTCGAAGCTAAATAAACAAATGGGCTGTGTTTACTCGACTGGTTTTTGCGGCTCACATTAAACCGAATAACAACATTCAAATTTATCAAACCCTATGAGACGATGGGGCTTTTTTGTGTTTTTTTCGTAGTGATTTATTCACAAGCGTCACTGTTAATCGCGGTCATATAAAGATGTTTTATCCTTCAGTTACTCTCATTTATAGATGTTCCATCAGAAAGAATGACAGAAAAGGCATTCAAAGCTAACTGTATATTTCATTATACATTCAATTTTGCATGTAAATGAAATAGCTGCTCAAAACAGGTGAACTTGCAATCTAAGTGAATTTAGTTTTTTTGTTTCAAAGTTTAGTTCGAAAATCAAACTATGATAAAATTTGGTCATACTCTGTATAAGAATGCGTTCAGTACATGCCTTTTGTAGCGAGTATCTGATAATGGTTTAACGTGTCCTCACCCTGTCACATGCTTTAACATTAAATGCCAAGAGAGCGAGTGTTCCGTAACGCAACGAAGTAAAGCGCTCGTCTCAACTGAACGTAGGGATGGGCTATTCACCAGTAGCGCTTTCTGAATCCGGAATGGATTATTCTATATATAACACACGTGATTAAACTGACCTTTCGAGACTGAGTCCAGTGAGATTGGCCACTGAACAAATGATGGACACGTTCTGAAGGTAATGCACCAGCTTACACAGGACCTCTCCAAACGTCCAAGTGAAGGAAAAAAACTTGGCAATCTGAAATATATCAACAATAGGTTATCATCATCATCATCATCATCAAAAACAACATAATCGTTTTCATCATCATCATCAACATCATCACCTTCGTCACTATCAACAACATCATCATCTTCTTTTTTTGTCATCATCATCATCATCATCATCATCATCATCATATTCTTTTTCGTTATCATCGTCATTGTGATCATCATTATCATCAAAAACATCGTCATTGACATTATCGCCAACGTGAGCATCGTTATTAATATTTCTTTGACATTAAAGTATCTTTTATTTTATTACTTTTTTTGTGCAATGGCCTTTGTCACAGCAGCATGGTTCACACGTTTTTGAAAATTGGTTCGATTCTAAACTTCTTTTTTTTTTATCACATGCTCTTGATTTTTTACCAGCAAAATGAGTGTAGAGAGCCATTATGTAAGACCTAATGACTACTCATAGTGAAGCAAACACTTTTTATTGAATACTACCGGAACTTTATAATGTAATGCTCACTATACACATGGTAAAATCAATAGACCCATCATGCACCATCACAATGCGTCGTCGTCACTGATTCTGAAACAGCATCAGCAATATGCTATAGGTTGCTTAACATTCTTGCTATTTGCAGCACAGCCATACAACGTATTTTAATACAACGCTTACATTCAGTGGCCATATAATTTTGTAACAAGTTGTCACTATACTGGAATAGAAAAAACCAACCACGCACACAAAATAATAAACCCCACCAACCACACACAAAAAAGAGTTAAAATAAGACACACACCCCCTCCCCAAAAAATCCCCCCAACCATAACCATCCTCTCCACCCCCACCCCAAACTATGCGGTTTATAAAATCTACTTGACATTTGTTAAACAGTTTACAACAGTTGCAAAACATGTTTTAATATACTCTTCAAAAAAGTAGGAGAACTCTAATGAGAATTTACAATTGCCAAAATTGTAAGTATATTAGCTGTGTAATGGTTATATGATAATAGTAGATTAATTGGACAAACATTACAACCGGTATTTCAGTATTACAGTAGGTTTTATGACCACCAAAGGTCTTGAAGGACGATTGGGATTAGAAGTGAAATTTGAAAGTTGACTTTTTTTATCAGTAAATCGCAAATTCAAACAATAAAAATTATTAAAAACAAGATTGACAGAAATAATATTCCACAGTGATTAATCGACCTTCCTGGAAATAGTCAAAATCGATAATGACACCCCACGCACGTGTATGGGGAAACTGCGTGATGCACATGCAAACTATAGAATGTGTGTTTTAGGTGTGTTGATAAACAGACCTGAACGTTCTTTACTAGGATGTCTGTGGTGCAAACGTATATTCGGTCTAATAGTTGATGTTAACATTAATATATATAATACTACTCAAAAGAATTTAAGGGTCAAACATTTATAACCAAATAAGTTTCAGAGTGTATTAGATTGATGATGTAAACTACACCAAATTTTTTATTTATTGTTCCATATTTACAAAAAACCACAAATAAACGTCACTGTATACAAGAAAGTCACATGACATGCTGTCAAAGTTGAAGGTTGTCAAACATGAATTTTACACATTAGAACATTCGTTTAATAGTGTGTGAATCCACCCCTGGCGCGAATACACTCGACACATCGTTGCCTCATGCTGTTGATCAGACGTCTGAAGAACTCTTGGGGAATGGCCTGCCACTCTGCCATAAGAAGTTGACCCAGATCATGAAGGTTGGCCGGAGGGGCATGGTTATCCCGAAATCTCCTGCCTAATTCGTCCCAGGCGTTCTCTATTGGGGCCAAGTCAGGCGAATATGCTGGCCAATCCATCCTGGCGATACCTTGTTGTCTGAGAAGGTCCGTTACCACCCTGGCGCGGTGGGGTCTGGCATTGTCATCCTGCAGAACTTCCCCGCCGCCAATCTGCTGAAGGCCTGGGAGAACCAACGGCCGGATAATCTCATTCAGATAGCGGATTCCATTCAGATTGCCATCCACCACATAGAGTGGGGTCCTGTGGTGGATAGAGATGCCGCCCCACACCATGACGCTGCCACCACCGAACCGGTGACGTTGTCTAACGTTAACGTCAGCGAAGCGCTCCCCAGGACGTCTGTAGACACGAACCCGACCGTCGTTGAACTGGAGACTAAACCTGGACTCATCAGTGAACATCACTCGACCCCACTGAATACGTTGCCACCGCAGATGAAGCGTGCACCAGTGACGTCTGGCCGTTCTGTGACGTGGTAGGAGTGGTGGTCGAACAGCCTGGCGACGGCAGCGTAGATTATTGGCTCTCAGATGATTGCGTATGGTTTGATCAGACACTCGAGTTCCAGTCGCAGTCCGCAGATTGTCACGTAATCGGCGTGCAGTGGTTGTGCGTTGACGTAGAGCCATATTGGTGATGTAGCGGTCCTCTCTATTTGTAGTGCTTCGGGGTCTTCCCGAACGTGGACGATTTCGAACAGAATTCGTTGCTTGGTACCGTTGCCACAGTCGGCCAACGACACTCTGACTGACACCAAGTCTCAGAGCAACATTTCTTTGCGTATTGCCATCCCGAAGCCAAGCAATAGCCCTTCCTCGATCTTCGATAGTCGGTTGAAGTCGTACCATTGTCGAATTTGGAGTGTGCACCGTACACGAACGCAAGCTCCAATTATACGGAAATTCAGCATTGGGAACATGGAATACACGTGCAAAGCGTGCAAATGAAGCGCTTTGTGAAAAAGCAAGTTATGGGCACTTAGCAGACCTTTCGCTTTCGCCCTAATTTACGTGCAAATGTAAGCATGTTTTCGCCATTAGAACTAGTCGACAGTGTCAATGACAGTGGATTTTAATTCATTTATGGGTTGCTTAGACCCACTTTCGTCAAAATGGAACAATACCATGCGTGACATTATGGTCTAGCTAATATAACTGACATTCAGAAAATAATGTCGAAAATATCGTCTGACCCTTAAATTCTTTTGAGTAGTATATATATTTCAGGTTCCACTACTTTTTTTGAAGAGTATATATCCCAGCCGTCCACACAAACGTTCAACAGCAAACATTAAGAGCTGCTGTGCTGCCATTGACAGAAAGTCGAGCATACACTTGCAGGTCTCAAAAATAAGCATAATTTGTTTTATTTATAACTTAAATTCGAGGGTTCTTCCTAGACTAAAATAACTAGGGGCCAGTAAAACAACAACAACAACAACAAAACACACAAAACGCCGGACACCGTAATACAAAGTAGTCTACCTTAAGACAGAACAGGACATTGAAGGGACACTTTTTAAAGTTTGTTACTGGGTAAATTCCTGAATTTCAACTAAAACTGATTGCACCCCATAAATACTAAAACAGAAAAATGTAATTAAAATTGACCTCACATAACAAAAATATTCCATGGAACCAGTGAACACAAAACCGACAACAAGAACAACAAAGCCCAATTCCTCAACACGTGATTATTTCTAAAATAGCCACAGAGTAATAGGGCTGTCACCACTCATTACGGAAGTTTCGGTGCCAGAGCCAGATGACAATGAACATTTTGATAGATGGCAAGCCATCCATGTAATATCTCAGATATAGGTTAGCAATCAACGTTTTCTGACGCAATTCACCGGCTTATGTAACCTATTTGCAAGATGGATGATATAAGCTTGTTTTTGGTGTGCACGAACGTAACTGTAGTATATTTTTCAATTATGATGATAAATGAGCACATTGGTGCTTTTTTGTCTTTCTTTTTTCTCTCTAACACTGGGTTGCTGAAGAAAAAAGAAATGATCTTGTGGCATATTTATATTTTGTAACCTGTTTAAGTGATGATGAACTGCTATGGCAATTGTAACTGGTGTACCCATGAATGTTAGTCTGGTAATTTTACATTTTCGTGTTTAGAATATCAGTGTCTGTATAAACAAGGTTGTCGTCTTAATGTTTATGGTAGCCTAAACCGAATTTTACATCATAATTATTACGTAAATAAATATATATTACGAAGTAAAATGAAAAATGACTCCTACCAAATATTAACACACGACCACAATTACATTGGATATACAGACACTGTTATTCTAAACAAGAAAGGGGCGGGCCCAGTGGTAAAGCTCGATGCGCGATCGGTTTAGGATCGATCTCCGTCAGTGGGCCCATTGGGCTATTTCTCGCTCCAGCCAGTGCACCACGACTGGTACATCAAAGGCCGTGATTTATGCTATCCTGTCTATGGGATGGTGCATATAAAAGATCCCCTGCTGCTGATCGAAAAGAGTAGCCCACGAAGTGGCGATAGCGGGTTTCCTCTCTCACTATCTGTGTGGTCCTTAACCATATGTCCGACGCCATATGACCGTAAATAAAATGTGTTGAGTGCGTCGTTAAATAAAACATTTCCTTCCTTCTAAACAAGAAAATGTATTTAATATGTAATTTTAGTTGCCCAAAAGACTATGTTGGTTGGAAACTTTTTACAATGGCTGCAAACTCCTTTAAAATATTGAAAACTATAAAAATAATGCAAAGACTTTAACTGCTTATTGGTTTAAGGATGTCATTATAAATATTTAAAACTGCTTTAACGTTTTTTTCATTCAGACTTGCAAATATGTCTTCTGTGCTTTTATAGATTCGTTTTCTTTTTCGTTTTTCGTAGATTTTTTTACGATTTGTTAAACAAATGTGGGATGTGGTTGAGATATTCAATTTATTGGCTGCTATCGATCAAATTAAAGCGATGAGGTTGTCGTGTTATTGTAACGTAATATTTCTTGAAGGATCGTCCGGTGTATTCTATTATCTGCAGCTGTCAAGTACGAGTATATGCATTGCGATTCTTTGATTTGAAAATAGGTAAGAAACTTGCTTCTACCACATAGGCTACTCATTCCAATACCATTAAGATATATTTTGGTATGCACTTTGGTATGCACATATATAACGACCTTGACAAAGCCTTTGATGCAACGGTCATGGATCGCTTATACAGAACAGTCGCGGATTCAAGATGGGTTAGTGGGTTCAGTCCTCCTTAGCTGCCAAGTAAAAACAAAGATGAGTCTATCCTCACCCGACAATAACACAGGGCTTTCCTTGCAGGATGCCCGCAGTACAATGTAACATTCTCAAGTGTGTTTGATATTCTGTCTTTGTAGGGTTTTTTTCTGATTGTATAACATCTGCTACAGTTTGACAGCATAACTTGTTAAATGTAACCCCACTGCTCAAAATCCTAGATCTTAGAAATAAATAAATGCCAACGACATCTACCAGCAGTTCCATTATGTGTGGTTCCAATACTAGACTAAATTTACTGTCAATTACAATTGTCTTATCAGACGTTTCGTTTTCATTACCACAACAAATGTAGAAACCAGTACCGTACATAACAAAACAGCTTCGTCCTCTTAATGGCTGTATATTGGCCGAAGACTTTGAAAGCTTGTCTTCCAATATTTGGTAATTATAGCACGTTTTATTCTTCCCACGGGCAACGTTTATGAAGTTAATGAGTTTTGAAAGGTCAGTTTACTAACAAAGGTACCATGCTGAAGTATCCGAATAACTGCAACTTACACTCTTGTCGGAATTAAACCATTTCGTCAAGCATACTTGGAGTTTTAGTTGTCTGTCAATCTATTTGTACTTTATTCCCAGTCGGGCGGGACCTAGCCCAGTGGTAAAGCGCTCGCTTGATGCGCGGTCGGTCAAAATCGATCTCCGTCCGTGGGCCCAATGGGTTATTTCTCGATCCAGCCAGTGAATCACGACTAGTATATCAAAAGCCGTGGTATGTGCCATTCTGTCTGTGGAATGTGTACATAAAAGATCCCTTGCCACTAATGGAAAAACTAAGCGGTTTTTCTCTCTAAGACTATAACTGTTTAACATTAATCCGACTATTTAATCACTAACCACTAACCAACTAACAACTAACCCACTGTCCTGGACAGACAGCTCAGATAGCTGAGGTGTGTGCCCAGGACAGCGTGCTTAAACCTTAATTGGATATAAGCACGAAAATAAGTTGAAATGAAATGAATGAAATGTAAAAGGCAATTAAGGTGTATTAAAAAGTCATGGTAAAGTGTATGAATCTGGTAATAGTTATATACTAGTCTATTAATATCATGTAATCAGATCCGGTACCTCCATTTCGGCCGTATATTTTAGGGTCACGTTTTCAAAACTCTTGTATCAATATACCGAAGCTAAAGACCAATTACGTGATCTACAACATGTAGGCAATGGCAGATAACCTTTATATGTGCAAAATACATCCATGCAGAAATGAGGGAATTCATGTACAAAGAGATGGCTATCATTCAAACTATTCCGACTATTAAAGGTCAAAGTGAATAACACGTTTGGGTCTATGTGTACAATGTTTGTTATGTGATCTGGTAGTAGGATCTGAGATCTTACTAGTAAAAAGTTACTGTGTTTTGTTTAACGACACCACTAGAGGACATTGATTTAATAATCATCGGCTATTGAAAGTCAAACGCTTGGTAATTTACAAGTTTTGAAATATAGTCTTAAAGAGTAAACCCGCAACATTTGTTCCATTAGTAGCAAGGGATCTTTTATATGTACCATCCCACAGACAGGATAGCACATACCGAGGCCTTTGATAAACCAGCCGTGGTGCACTGGCTGGATCTTAGTAGTACACACTTGAATTTCAATTCCTTGTACAGAACTAGAGTTTTGAAACATAAAGCGTCGTAAGCAGCGGTAAAAGGTGATTGAAGAGACTCGGAAAAAACAGAGAGAACGGGGGGTGGGGGTGGGGGTCTTGTGTCCCTCCCCTCATTTGATGACATAAATGTACGGTTGGGGTTTTCTTCTTCTTCTTCTTACTCTAAGCGTAAAGTGTGGTAAGTAGGGGTAAAGCGAATTAAAATGTTACGGGAAGGGTCATAGGCAGTTGACCCCCAAGAATTACCAAACAAATGCACTTTTACTTTAAAAGTACTCTGTCTAGCTTAACAGGACAGTCTGGTTCTTCTTTCGACTGCACCTACAGTTATTTGGGTTCGCAAAGTGATCTTTTGTACACCTAACTCAAAACAAATCATCTGCAGACCATTTCGCAATGTCATGAATGTGGATTGTTGAATGGATTTGTTTGTCACTGTCGGGTCTTGACAACTGTTTGGCACAAATAGATTTTATTACATAGAGCCGAGTGAGCTAGTGAAAGAGTTTTGAATGACAGCCATCTCTTTGTACATGAATTCCCTCATTTCTGCATGGATGTATTTTGCACATATAAAGGTCATCTGCCATTGCCTACATGTTGTAGATCACGTAATTGGTCTTTAGCTTCGGTATATTGATACAAGAGTTTTGAAAAGGTGACCCTAAAATATACGGCCGAAATGGAGGTACCGGATCTGATTTGGCTAAACCGATGAACTGATTACATGATATTAATAGACTAGTATACAACTATTACCAGATTCATACACTTTACCATGACTTTTTAATACACCTTAATTGCCTTTTACAGGGGATTTTCATGTGTGGGGTGTGTGTTTTTTTATTGGTTTTTGTTTGGTTTTTTGTCTCTTTATTTTTCTTCTTCTTTTTGTTCGGGGGGTGGGGGGGGTGGGGGGTAATATAATCTATATATACTCTATTAATATTAAAATGTTTAATAATTACCCAGATTGTCGGTCTCTTCTTGTGTTATTTTTAATGGGGAATAATTAACTATCAACACATTTGTATGATCTTCACAACCTTAAAAATTACATTGGCAAATTCCAAAGACTTCAGGATTTCTATGAACCCTGAATCTTTTATTATAGCATTCCGGTTTTTCAGACAAAGACTGTTAGAAGGATGAAATCCGAGATTATTGTGACAGAATATTTCAGATTTTTGCGAACGAGAACATTGACCCTAAATTATTTATTTCCATCAGTGTCTTTGTCGTATAAGAATATGGCCATTAACAGACTATTACTTCCTCTGTGTATTAAATAGCACAAACCCCTATGGCAAAATAAGCATTCTGAAACTATCTCTTGTTCGTGGAGTGGCGTGTCCAAATTACGGTTATTGAAACGGAAGTAGTTTGAAATGTCCTCCCCATTGTGCACGCTCCAAGACGCTGGGTATCCCCGCGGCGACTCGGCAAATGTCGACCTACTCCGTGTTTGACTGATTTCACTGAATATCATCAGTTTGCTACTCATGTTATTATAAAGTCAGTCAGTCAAAATAGTAATTTGGTTAAATCATTGATACAGTTTGAAACACGGACGGTTTTCTGATATGATTATACGCATATATATTAATGGATAGACGGTGAAATAATAGAAGACAGGAGCGGTTCTAAGGAAACATTGCTATTCAAAAACCGAATTTACGAACCCTGTTTTTCTTAAACGCACGTGTTTAAGCATTGTAAATGTATGCAGTTACACGCGTTTAAGTCAAAAACAGGCCTCGTAAATTCGTGAAGCTGTCAGTTATCCGTACATTGGTACTGAGTTCAATGTACGCTCGCTTTGAATGAGGGCGCTTCCCAGAATACCGCTATTTCAGTCCAACTTCCTTTACGCCCACCGTCCGTCTCTCTCTCTCTCTCTCTCTCTCTCTCTCTCTCTCTCTCTCTCTCTCTCTCTCTCTCTCTCTCTGTCTGTCTGTCTGTCTGTTTTTTCTCTCTATATATATATGTGTGTGTGTGTGTGTGTGTGTGTGTGTGTGTGTGTGTGTCTCCCCCGATTCTTTCTAATACAAGTGACAAATGAAAATTACAATACCGTTTACTTTTAACCATTTGGATAATATACAAACACAAGGTTACAGAAGAAACATAAATTAATATGGCATCAATAATATTCCTTCTTGTGCTCAAAGTTACTTGCTGTTAGTAATTACTGTTAGATATCACTGTTATAATAGTAGATGATCCAAATTCAGTGATAATTATTACTTATGTCCATCTTAGTATAAACATATTAACACTGATCTATTATAATATTTAACATTGCAATATATTCTTGTCGTGGTAAAAAAGTGTTTTGTTTTTGCGGGTTTTTTTTGTGGGGACAAGGCTTCTAGATTATGGTAGCCCCACTCCCATGGCTAGTTATATTCAATGTTGGGCTAGTAAATAACTAATTTTGCCATGCCCGATGGCTAGTGAAAAAAGTCAAATGTTGCAGTTGTCTTTTTTTTTTTTGGGGGGGGGGGGGGAGGCTACGTTTAAATTGTCCAATTGTGTTTTTGGTTTTGTTATTATTGTTTTGTAGATACATATGAAA
Source organism: Gigantopelta aegis (assembly GCF_016097555.1). NCBI lineage: Eukaryota > Metazoa > Mollusca > Gastropoda > Neomphalida > Peltospiridae > Gigantopelta > Gigantopelta aegis. Next base: position 40,646,003 of record NC_054704.1, on the reverse strand, counting down.
ACAAACCCAAACTATAAGATTGTAGAGTTCATCATCTACAATGTCCATTCCAATACACGTCGAACATATTTTTTAACTAATATATTCTGTTAGGCTTGCACTAAATCTTTTCAACCAGATATGTGATTTAGAATAAGCTCAGAGGAATACTTGAGAGAAACAGACACGCACAGCATATGGCGAATTGTGTTATTGAGTGTGTTGGAAATAGATCTTTATATTGTATATGTTATGATGATTATGTGATTATGTGTGTACTTACAATAAACAGAGGTAATGGGGGGTGAATGACAGGGAGAGAGAGAGAGAGAGAGAGAGAGAGAGAGAGAGAGAGAGAGAGAGAGAGAGAGAGAGAGAGAGAGAGAGAGAGAGAAATGGAGAGAGAAAGCGAATGAGTGAGAGATTGAGAGAAAGATAAAGAAAGAGACTGAAAGTGACCGAGAGAGAGCGCGAGATTGAGACAGAATACCCACCGTTGACATATCAATTTTGGATTATTTGTGTCTACGACTAAACTACGCTGTAAACATCGGCTAATAGATTGTAAGTTACTCAAATTAAATTTGTATCGATTAGTACTAAGATCGGTAATTGCCTGAGAACATAATATATGTTGTAAGTACGAAAGCAGGGTGTACCATCAAAATAGCTTTACGACGGCAACTGTAATATGTCATATAAATCCAGCCGCTAATTAACAACAATAAAATACCATTACACTGTTCTATAAAAAGTGTTCAAGCATGTTGTTGGGGCGTTTAATGTTATAGTAAAATAAAACTTTTTTTTTCTGCCTAGAATTGGCAACAAGTCAGAAAAGCATTATTTTCAGTATTATTTGTAATTGACTGAACGCTGTAACGTTTAGAATCGTGAGCCAGATAAAACCACACGGACTTAAAAGATCTTCTCTTTCAGTGGTGTGTTTTATTCTGGGGATTACGGTATGCTCAAATAGTTGTACGTGCTTTGATTACCTTATAAAGAACTATTAGAAAAACATGTGCCGCCATTTGTTTGACACCTGGGCCACTTTTTATTTTTATTTTATTTTTTTATTTTTTTTATTATTATTTTTTTTTGCTGTTATTATTTTTTTTATAAGTTATCAGCTTGTAAAAGCTAATTTCAAGACTACTTTGCATGCAGTTTTAAAGGTTTTCTTTTCTAGGACAGTTTTGATCAACTTCAGCATGATTTGGCCACGTTCATTAACTAATTTATAACGATTTTACTGGGGATGCCAGTGTACTTTGTAACAACTTTATGTCCTCCATCAATCGACTTGTTCTCGTCTTTGTTTGCGTGTCTTTGATTGAGCTAGCATTACGCTTTTCGTGATTTTTTTTATTTATCGAAGAGGACATGATAAGGTAGAGGATAGTAGACTACAAAACTAATTACATGTTCGTGCCTGCTACAAAAACAAGATAAACGCGTTTAATGACTGGAGCCAAACACAACTGGTTCTTCTATGTCACTGCAGAAATTTAAAAAGAAAATGTATATTCCTCATCAAAAATAAGCATTTAAGACTTTTCTTTCGAGGGTATCATCATTTACAAAGCACTCGTATAACACTGGTTGGAACAGGAAAACCAGGAAACAGGCCTGCTGGACGAATACAAAGGCAACTATCAATATTTACAAATGACGTCATTTCCTACAAAGGCATACAACTTCCTGTTACGTAATACTCGTATAACACTGTTTGGAATAGAAAACCCAGGAAACTAGGCTGCTGGACCAGGAAAAACAGGAAACCGCCCTGTTGGAACAGGAAAACCAGGAAACTGGCCTGCTAGACCAGAAAAACCGGAAAACTAGGCTGCTGGACCAGGAAAACCAGGAAACTGGTTTGTTGTACCAGAAAAACCAGGCAACTGGCTTGCTGGACCAGGGAAACCAGGAAACTGGCCTCCTGGACCAGGAAAACCGGGAAACTAGGCTGCTGGACCAGGAAACTGGACTGCTGGTCCAGTAAAACCGGGAAACTGGCCTACAGGACCAAGGAAGCCAGGAAACTGGCCTCCTGGACCAGGGAAAACAGGAAACTGGCCTCCTGGGCCAGGAAAACCGGGAAACTAGGTTGCTGGACTAGAAAAACCAGGAAACTGGACTGTTGGTCCAGGAAAACTGTGAAACTGGCCTCATGGACCGGGAAAACTGTGAAACTGGACTGCTGGTCCAGGAAAACTGTGAAACTGGCCTGCTGGATCAGGGAAACCAGGAAACTGGCCTGCTATACAAGGAAAACCAGGCAACTGGCCTCCTGTACCAGGAAAACCGGGAAACTAGGCTGTTGGATCAGGAAAACCGGGAAACTGGCCTCCTAGACCAGAAAAACCGGGCAACTGGCCTGCTGGACCAGGAAAACCGGAAAACTGGCCTGCTGGATCAGGAAAACCGGGAAACTGGCCTGCTGGAGCAGGAAAACCGAGAAACTGGCCTGCTGAATCAGGAAAACTGGACAACTGGCCTGCTGGACCAGGAAAACCGGGAAGCTGGCCTACTGCACCAGGAACACCGGGGAACTGGCCTGCTGGACCAGGAAAATCGGGAAACTGGATCAAGATTAATGATTTAACGATCTCACGGGAACTGAGCGGAAGTTTGCTACTCTTCCACTGTTAAAACCTGCTGATGGTTTGGTCACAGCTGCGTGTGACATCTAAATGGCGCAGACTGAATAACGACGAATGGAATCGAAAAGACTCGTCGTTAACTCGTGATTTCATCTACAGTGCTCGACTATAACGGTTAATATTGATGAAATGCAGATACATATTTTTATACTAGTGCTTGTTTTGAATGAATGAATGAATGAATTAAGGAAGGCAGAACATTCAAAAGAACAAACGAATCAACAAAGGAACGGACAAGCAGCATGGATTAACGACACCACTAGCGCACATTCATTTATTTATCATCGGCTATTGGATGTCAAACATTTGGTAATTCTGACATACTCTTAGAGAGAAAACCCGCTACATTTTTCCTTTGGTAGCAAATGATATTTTACATGCACCATCCAACAGACAGGATAGCACATACCACGGCATTTGATATACCAGTCGTTGTGCACTGGCTGGAACGAGGAATTGCCCAATGGGCCCACAGATGGGAATCGATCCTAGACCGATCGTGCTTCAAGCGAGCGCTTTACCACTGGGCTATGCCAACTCCCCCCCCCCCCCCCCCCCCTCCCACAGCATGAACAAATAATATTGTTTGATACTATGCAAATTCATAACATCATAGGCGTCGGAAGAAGACAGCGGGTGGTGATGGTGGTGGTGGTTCCCTGCCTCTCCCTCCTCCCCCCCCCCCCCCCCCCTTTTCGCGATCGACTTCTGAAGACTATGAAGATGCGTAACAGAACATATTATAATTATGTGTTATATTTTCAGTTGCCTTTTAGAACCAGTGTATAATGATTTCAGGTTTATGATACGCTAGCTCATAACTAATAAACTGTGTTGTGAGTTCTAAGTATTCTGTTATTGCAAGCGTTCTCTATTTGCAGACGTTTGAAAACTGGTATTTAATGTGTGTTTATGAACGCGAGGCGCGGGTTAGAGATAATTGAAAACGCAGTCATAGATTCGCTCAATAAATGAGATAAAAATATGTCCACAGCCAAAACAATATACATCTGTATGCATAAGATAAAATAAAATATTTTAACCTAAAAGAAAATAGCGGATGTAGGCTAAATGATCCGCAGTCCCAAAAGTGGTGAGACCAAATGGTGACGAAATATTAATATGTTCTGGGGACTAATTCACAAAGGTCTCTTAGGCTCTGCTAGACAACAAAACATCCTCTTTGCAAGTCTTTTAGCACTGCACTGCGAGATCGCAAAGTTGCGAGAGTTTAGTGAATTAGGCCCCTGTTCGATTAACGATCGATTATGTCGAGTTCGGTCAATTTTTAGTGATAACGCTGAACAATCCAAAGCTCTTGATGGTATATTTACCAAACGCCGTGGTATGTACTGTCCTGGGTGGGTGGGTGATAGCATTTATTTACAGGTCACAAGAGGTAATGTTGAAACCAATCCTACTTTGATACCGTATATTATGGTAGACTACCCGATAGTTACCAAACATGTAATTAGAATATTGTCGGTTACGGAAAAGAAATAAAGAAAGAGAGCAATGTTTTATTTTCAGCACGTATTAACTACGGTTATATGGCGTCGGATATATGGTTAAGGAACACACAGATAATTAGAGAGGAAACCTGTTGTCACCACGCAATTAGCTATTCCTTCTGATAAGGAAGTTTTAAATGAATCATCCCACAGACAGGATAGTACATACCATGGCCTGTGTTACATCAGTTGTAGAACACTGGCTAGAACGAGAAATAGCCCAAGTATTCACTAATGGTCGACTGGTTTCCTCTCATTTACTTTCATGTAACGTGGGGGCAGGTTGTAGCTTGATGCGCGGTCGGTTTGGAATCGATCCCTGTCAGTGAGCCCATTGGACTATTTCTCATTCTACCCAGTGCACCACGACTGGTATATCAAAAGCCGCGATATGTGCTAGTATGTCTGTGGAATGGTGCATATAAAAGTCCCCTCGCTACTAATAGAACAATGTAGCGGGTTTCCATTCTAAGACTATATGTCAAAATTACCAAAATTAATGTTTGAGATTCAATGGCCAATATGGGGCGGGATGTAGCTCAGTGGATCAGCGCTCGCCTGATGCGCGATCGATCTAGGATCGATTCCCGTCGGTGGGCCCATTGGGTTATTTCTCGTTTCAGCCAGTGCTCCATCACTGGTGTAACAAATGCCGTGGTATGTTCTATCATGTCTGTGGGATGGTGCATATAAAAGATCCCTTGCTGCTAATCGAAAAGAGTAGCCCATGAAGTGGCGACAGCAAGTTTCCTCTATCAATATCTTTGTGGTCCTTAACCATATATGTCCGACGCCATATAACCGTAATTAAAATGTGTTGAGTGCGTCGTTAAATAAAACAGTTCATTCATTCCAATGGCCGATGATTAATAAGTCATTGTTCTCTAGTGGTATCGTCACACAAACAAACTTTAACTTTCAAATAAATTTGAGGATTTAAAAGGCGGCTATGGAGCGTTTTGTACCACCTAACGTTTGGATAAATAACGAGCGGGTTTTAACGCCATGTGGAGTCCCTCCATGAACCGGACACGGAGAAGATTGGTAAATTTGTCGACATTACAGGCTGCTGTGTACAACTGATCGAGTTAAAGTTTAGAGTCAAAAGTTCATCGTCACGTTAATCCTTTTAAAGAAACCAGAAGACGCACATTATCGAATTTTACATTACGTTTTCAACAACACCCCAAACACTGTATATCGACCATTATAGCATTTTAGAATTACGGAAGGAAGGGGGTGGGGCACGATACCGAATTTTACATTACGTTTTCAACAACACCCAAAACACTATAGTCTATAAGATTGCATTTTAGAATTACAAAAGACAAGGGTGGGGCAGAATATCGAATTTTATATTACATTTTCAACACCCCAAACACAGTCGATCAAGATAACATTCTAGAATTACGAAAGAAAGTGAGTACGGCATAAACCTAAGTATATTGGAAATGAAAGCTGACAAATAGCAGTCCAAGGCTTTGAAGTAGCAGTCAATTTCAGACATTTAAGTCACAACTCTTGTTATTTGATAAATACGGCCCCACGCTAAACGTACATTGTCAGTAGTCATTGCAAATGCTTTGCGACTGACGTCAGTGATTGTCTGTCCGATGTGTTTTAATTAGTGGAAAGAGAAGTCACCTGGAAGTGTGATAACACTGGCTTTAATTTGATGATCTACTGACGTAGGTCAAAAGTTAAAATGAATCAATTAGATTTATTCATGGTCCTACTAATACAGATTCCTCTCTGAAGAGACGGCATGCACGTACATTCATATATTGTTCTAAACGGTCAGTAGGGCTCGGTACCATGATCCACGTCAAATATTTAGCCAGCAAATGATCGCAGTTTTGCCTGGATGTTCTGATCTTGTAAAGTCAGAACCTTTCACAATTGTTTATTGTCATATCTTATTAAGGGCTTTTCGTCGATGGTACTAATTATAAGCGTTCCTAATTCGTATAGACCGTTGCCAGGTGATAATGAGTAATGTCTACTCAGTAACAAGTCGCCGTAGATTTCCCAGCTTGATTTACGAAAAGAGCCTCTTTATTAACTGTAAGTGCTGACAGTCACTATTCATCAAGTGTGCCCGACATCCTAGACTAACAAGATCTCTGTCAGTATATTAAAAATAAGTCTGCCAAATAAGCTTCGGTGAAAGTTCCTTTAACCAAATCAGGTCTGCGTTCGCGAAATATTTTATTGGTTCCTGCCGTTATTATAGTTGACGTGATGCGCAAAAGCCAGTTTGCTGAGCGTTTTTTTTTTTCAGCTTGCTCTGTTTGAACTCGGTTCTGGTGATGCTAAATGTCTCATTGTTATAGTAAATATGTATAAAGGTACTAAGGCGAGAATGATCATTGTTTGAAGGTGTTTTTTTTTGTTTTTGTTTTTTTTAACTTAAAAAAAAAAAATCATAATCATACAGTTAATACATAGACAAAACTACATATATGTGGTTTTCTGATTTCTGTATTCCACGAGTGTATTTCCTGCAGGAAATACACGAGTGGCATACAGAAATCAGAAAACCACATATATGTAGTTTTGTATTTATTACATACCCTAAATTGGAATTTTTTTTCCAAATAATAATTTAGAAATTGTAACACTGCTAGCTATTGACGGGGATTTCTAAATTTATTACCCCAGCGGTCACTCATAACAGGGAAAATATTTTCCATATTTTCTCAGTGAGAAATATTCTGCATTGGTCTAACGAACAATACTATTGGACAATTTGACGCTTACAAACCAATGACTTTGTCGGTACTAAATTTGACGTCATCACGATTTGACAAACACACAAAATGACGTCATGTAGTTTAAAGAGTTTGCCTTTACCGGTCTCTGTTTTTGGTGTTAAATTAATAACAAAATGTCATTTTAATGCAATTCATTACAGATTTGGAAGCAGAATAAAGAGAACTTGTGTTTTTTTAAATTATCTATGAACGTGATTAAATTACAACGTTATAGTAATTTTCAGAACAGTGCGTAAATAGAGGATAATAAACGAGTTTCCAGTTATTATCAAATTTATGTCCCGAGTGAAATAATTTTCAGTTGTCACGAGCTTTAGCGAGTGACAAATGAAAATTATTTCACGAGGGACATAAATTTGATAATAACTGGTACCGAGTTTGTTATTCTATTTATTACCTCAGCTATTTTTCTCTAAAAGCCTTTAATTTCGACGCACATGCACGACGGTCAACCTGTATAGGAACGATGTAAACCACTTTACGCACTGTTCTGAGAATTACTATAACGTTGTAATTTAATCACGTTCATAGAGAATTTTTAAAAACACAAGTTCTCTTTATTCTGCTTCCAAATTTATAATGAATTGCATTAAAATGATATTTTGTTATTAATTTAACACCAAAAACAGATACTCGTAAAGGCAAACTCTTTAACCTTCTGACTACTGCAGGCGAGATATCTCGCCCGACGGCACGTCAGTCGATATACTGTACACTGTATACAGTGCATTCCCCAATTCATATTTCCCGCCGTTTTGCACACGACACTCACCGGAAACGGAAATATAATTAAAGAAAAAAGCTTTTTTTTCAAAATGGTGGTTTTTGTTTTGATTTTTTCAATTGAAAATACCTTGAAATTTTGAGTTCAGAAAGTGGTTTTCGGCAAGTATTTTCGCTTGACAACAATGGCGGCACGTCGCGGTAATTTTCAGGGATCGATAGCTGATTGTAACAGCTAATTTGATAATAAATTTGATCGTTTTACCAACAACGAAAATTACCAAATATTGCAATATGAAAAAATTCTGGTCAAAAAACCACTGTTATCGGGAATAATGGACATAAATACTGGACAGCTGGCCACAAATGCCCTAAGTAAACGCAACTTTTTCGATTTTTTGCCTAATTTTAATCACCATTAGCCGATCTAAAATAATAAAAATTACAAAAAAAGACACGAAAATAATACTTACCGATTCATATATGAACTTTATTTCATGTATTTATGAAACATTTAAGTGAATATATGTGAGTAAGAATTATAAACTTGTACCCACTGAACGAGGTTTTTGTTAAAAATTAATCCAGTAGTCTAAAGGTTAAACTACATGACGTCATTTTGTGTGTTTGTCAAATCGTGATGACGTCATATTTAATACCGACAAAGTCATTGGTTTGTAAGCGTCAAATTGTCAAATAGTATTGTTCGTTAGACCAATGCATCATAATTTCTCAGTGAGAAATTATGATTTTTATTTTCCCTGTTATGAGTGACCGCTGGGGTAATAAAGTGGTTTACATCGTTCCTATACAGGTTGACCGTCGTGCATGTGCGTCGAAAATAAAGGCTTTTAGAGAAAAAATAGCTGAGGTAATAAATAGAATAACAAACTCGGTACCAGTTATTATCAAATTTATGTCCCAAGTGAAATAATTTTCAGTTGTCACGAGCTTTAGCTGGTAACTCGTTTATTATCCTCTATTTACACAACTAGGTCAGCTGCGTTACTACGCGGACCGAAGAACCACCAATTATTACACATAGGAATATAGTTCTATTTAAACAATAAACAGCAATAAGAAAGAACGAGTGAAAAGTTACCTATAAGTTGAATGATATTGTTTGAAATGCCTTTTAAAGACAATGTAATAGCTAAAATTCACGAACAATATAATTTTTAATTTGCTCGTAATACGTCAGAAAACCTTTAGCGTGCCAGTTTTATCAACGAAGAAAAATGTCAAGAATTGTTCACTCAGTGTCTGAGTCGTCATCGGTGTGTTTTCTTTTATTGATGTTTGTCACGAGGATTCTATAATACCCGTAACTGAATAAAACACGATTATCCAAATATCTCTCCTAACTGTATATCTATTAGATCTCTCTGTAACAGGCAGTTATATACCCGCGTTGGCTCGTCTAGGTATGATCAGAGATACGATCTTATATAAAGTATATATTATTATAGCACGTTTAGTTCACTAGAAAACACAACAAAACACAATACACTTTGGAATCTGTATTAACCTACGCTGACAAATGTACAGCCGCAGTAGTTAATTAATAACAACAATAATAACAACCCAGAACTGATCACTTAATTAGTTAATCTCTAGGCGTCTAGTTTACAAACTATGCGAATCACTTCACCGTGACACAACACCCACACGTGTGATAATTGAGAAACGCTTCTAGGGGAACTTAATTAATAAAGGAATTACAACACTATTCCTAACTGGTTAATTTTTAATTAACCCTTAACTACTCATTCAGTAACCTTGTAACACAGAATTAATACTGGTACCTATCACAATAAAGACAATAACCTACAGTTTACCTAGGTCTTCTAGGATGACTGGCTAAGCTTTATATTACCAAATACTCGTATAAATATAGACCAGTAAGACTACGATTTACTTCGTCAGATGACCGAAGACACTGTCTAAATAATATTGGTATAATACAGTATTAAAATATTTAAAGTCACATCAATCACATCAAGGTTATACAACAGAGCAGAAATAAAATATTTACCAAAGTCCAAACGGACAACGTTCCCGGGAAGCCTTCCTTTTTGGTTCTCTCAGATATCTCTAAACCCTAGCTATTTATTAAAAAATCAGAATATCGCCTGGGGGTACAAGGCGGTCCTCCCCCTATCATCTGATATTCCACCTCTCCCAGAGTCGGTATATTTCTCTCTGATCGTCAGTCTGGCTGTCGCCAATCCGCGACCAATCCCCTGGCCATAAACAGCTCTACCGGAGATATTACGTAACTACTAGCCACATGGCCTCCACACCTGCTCTGGGTGTGTATTAGAATTCCCGATCGCGCGAAGGCATTACGTAACAAATTGCCCATCTGGGCTAAGTGCATTTTGGAACTGCACACGGCCTTCTAAAACAATTACTATCGCCACAGGCGAAAACAAATTAAGAGCATGTTCTGTCACAATGTTCATGGAATTATTCGTTGCTGAAAAGTTTAAGTTGATATTAAATGTGCCTCCATAAATCATCGCTCCACTGAATAATCCGGTTGACAGTTCATTCAAGTTTTCTACGTGAGGAGACGGCATTGTTGCTAAAGTCGACGACAGTCACTTTTCGCACCCTTGTTTTGGCTTCGTACACAATAAATATAGCATATCTTACCGTAATTTCACTAGAAATCCATATTTCGTAAAAGGTGCAATTTTTTAATCACAAGATTTTTTTTCAAAGACATCCAGGTGCATTAGTAATGTTAAGAACAAAATAAATTCAATAGCAATTTTACATTGGAATTTTTTCAAAAAGGAAACGTCATATACCCAAAAAGTGACGTCATTGGAATACTGACGTCATTTAAATTCAAAATTAGCTGTATTATTACAATGCTGCGCCACATTAAAATAAAAACTAGTCTACTAACCTTGACCCCTGTCAAATTCCTATAACAAGCAGACAACGCTGTTTACAGGTCGGTACTTTTTCTTCTTTTTTTCATAATTCTGGACAAAAAATATTAATTTGAAGTTTTGAAAGATGAAAGAAATAAAACGTACCTTTTGTCAAATATATAATATCACAAAATTACGGTTGGAGATGTTTTATTTATTGAAAAAGAATAAGAATTGTGTACGATGTAACGAAGCCAAAAAGTGACTGTTGTCGACCTTAACTATCGTGCATTAAAAGCTCGTTGGTTAGTAGTGTTCCGGTCTCAAGTTTTGGTATTGCGCTCATTAAATTGTAAATATTTGTCACCGTTTTCGTCTGTTTTCAGTTCTAATTTTCCACAAAATAACATTTTAAACAAACCAAGCACAAACTTTGTTTACATATCGCGAAGGGCATTCCCGGTAACCATGTGCTATAAATAGTAGCATTGAATACGGTATAGTTCCGGCAGTTGAGTTGAATACGGAAAGTTGTATTCAATTCTTGTATTCAGAGCTGTATTTATATAGTAAGATTTAATGGGTAGGCCCCCTATGTAACAAAATAACTTTACACAACAGATCCAATCATGGGCGTATGGGGACTCTTTGATTTAGGGGGGTTGGAGGGGTTGATTTGCCCGAAATTTTACCCAGATAAAAACTGCTCTAATTTTCCCCACTGTTTTGCCCGAATTTGGGGATCTCGTTATCTCGATCTATGTAAACTCATTATTCCAGGCTAGTTTCATCTCAGTCCACAGTTACCTCAAATCTTGGACCATTTTGTTCGTTCCCTTCAACATCGAGATAACAACGTTTGACTGCATATATATAATTAATCCTTGAATAAATTGTGACATATAGACCAGAATTTTACAAACTTATCATAATTGCAACAAGAGAATGCCACGCTTTTTGTTACATTACAATATAAACTCAGCTCCTTTTGTATCCATGTAAAATCTGGGATGAGAAACTTTAAATGACTTTTAAATATTAACTGTTTAGTTATTAATATAATAGCATTAATAGGATCATTGTTACTCGTCTTAAATCCCAAAATTATATTTTCTTTTGTACAGTTCATTGTTATACCAGTTTTTTGTTGCATCCAAAGCTTTAATTGTTCCCAAATATGCCTAACGTCATTACATTCCCAAAATAGGTGTATTAGTGTTGATATTTCATGTTTACAGAAGGAGCAAAGAGGTGAGTCAATATATCCTATGTTATGTAAAAAACTTATTTGTAGGCAATATCCTACGAATAATCTTGTATTGAAACCATCTTAATTCTGTACTATCTGTGCAGCGAAAAGGTATTGTATTTACTGTTTTCCAATCATCATCATCATATTTTAAATTTAATTCTTTTTCCCATTTTAAATTAAATTTATATTTTAAAAATCTCGAATCCAATAAAATATTGTAAAACTGTTTACTGCCTTTACAACTTATCTTAAGATTCGAATTATTATAGGGAAGAATAGGATTTTGCAACTTTCTTTTAAATCGTTTTATTTTAAATGTATTGCAATACTGCTTCACTGCACTTAAAAGACCATGGTCTTTTAAAAAGTTGACATCAAGATTATAAATGTTTTTAAATTGTGGGAATGTAATAAATATTCCACTGTCATCTAATAAATCATTTATAAATCTAATTCCTATCTTGTGCCAACTGTCATAAAACAAAAATAAGATATCTCCACTTTGAATCTATACATACAAGCCTTTTAGTCCAAGCAATTTTTTGTGCCATAATGAATGTTTGAATATTTGGTACTTTAATTCCTCCATCTTTAATAGTATAATTCATTTGTATACGTTTAACTCTGTCAGGTTTACCCTTCCAAATAACATTTAAAAACTTTATTTTGAAACATGTTTATATATTTTTTGCATTGCGTATGTGAGTGCATGTAAGTATGAAAAGCTTAATGTGATGGATACAAGGAAAGTGAGAAAAAAAGTTGTTAAGTGTGAAATAAAGTGTGTGTTTAAGTTTTATTCTTCTCTTGTGTTCTTTTTAGTTGCCAGGTCGTGAGCATTACTCATATAGGTATTTAATCAATTTAAAACATTATTTGGTATTTCTGTCTAAAAGCCTAGTATTGCTGCTTTTTTCTTCGTTTTGTTTGATGTGAACTCCAAAATCCACAATTGTCAAATCAGATTTGGAGACGAAAAAATATTCTTCTATAAATGGAACAGTTGAAATGTTTTAAACTGTCATACATTTCAGCAATTGTATAGGACATATTTCCAAAAATTACTTACAAACACAACGATTTTGCCAATTAATATTTCAATTATTTATCTTGGAAAATTCAAGATGGCCACCACATTATGTACTAAAACATGAAGTACATTCTTAATATTAATAGTTATTCCTGTATTATATGTCTAGGAATTGATATATGTTACCTTTAAAATGTTTTAGTTAGTTATATATTAATTAAATTCAAAACATGAAGTGCATTCATAATATTAATAGTTATCCCTATGTTTTATATGTCTAAGAATTGATATGTGTTACTTTTAAAGTGTTTTAGTTAGATATATAAAAATAAATTCAATATATCTGTCAATATAACAAACAAACAGTAACGAAATTCTTCAAAACATTATTATTTCAGCCGTCTAGGTAACGTTGTTACTTATAAATGTATACATGACAATTCTGGTGCCCATCAAATGATAACATCAATACATTGTCTTGTGCGTCTATACCAGACATTAGGACAGCCAGGAGCACACACGATGAACATAAATGAATATTCTAAGCAAGAAATCATAATGTTTAATCAGAAACAATTAACAATGCTTTAAGAGGACCATGCATCTTTAACTCTCCAAAACTGTGTTAGATCTGACTGGTGTAGTGCTTAAGCTATCGGACTAAGTACTTTGTTTGCCTCCCAGTACCCGGCGCCCACCCAGAGCGAGTTTAACGACTCAATGGGTGGGTGTAATAAGGCTACTACCACTGATTTCTCTCTCTTTATCTAGCAAGTGCACCACGACTGGTATATGAAAGACCGTGGTATGTGCTGTCCTGTCTGTGGGATGGTGCATATAAAAGATCCCTTGCTACTAATGACAAAACATGTAGCGGGTTTTGCTAAGACTATATGTCAAAATTACCAAATGTTTGACATCCAATAGCCGATTATTAATAAATCAATGTGCTCTAGTGGTGTCGTTAAACAAGACAATCTTCTTCTTCTCTCTCACTAACCACTTCCAACTAATCACTCACCCACTGTACTAGGCAGACAGCCCAAATAGCCGACGTGTGTGCCCAGGATAGTGTCCTTGTAATTAGATATAGACACGAAAATAAGTATAAGCAACGATGGACCGCTTATGATAAAATTGTCCTATATAGCATATGCAACGTAATGCTAGTGTGACCGACATGGACGAAATGAAATGGAATATGTGTATTTCTAGATCTAGCTAGTCTTGTTTTTATTTAAGATCCGATCTGTGGGTGTGAGTTTGGATGTGGGTAATGTTTCGCATGCTTCCATCAGAGAACGGTTTAAGCACGCCTGTCATGGGCACATCTGACTTCGCCAGAGAGTTCTGTGCATGACAGGAATACTCGATCTGAACGAGACAAGCTAATTATATGTGTTTGTCTGAAAATGTTCCCAGACTATCAATAAAATCACTTTACGCATGCTTAGATCCATCAAACGTACAAGCACGTCTGTCTTGGGAACACTATTCGAGTTCCCCGGAGAGATCTGTTTAAGGCAGAACACCAAGAGGCGGTTTAGACTAATCAATAAGGAGAAAAAGCTACGGCTGTTCTGATTGGTAGTAATAGGCGACAGTGTTTTATTTGAGCAAATACTATTATCTGTGCGCAGTAAATGAATATACTGCTATTAGTGTACAGTTACTATCCCGGGTATGCTGAAGATGGAAATAAAGAACAGTATTCCTATGTTATGTAGTTTGACATTGTCATTGTCAATTAAATTCAAAACAAATGTGTACTGCCTAGGTATCTTTTATATGAGTTCATTAAAAATATATTAGCACACCTGTCTGCCTACCTACCTGTTCGTACGTAGATACATACATACATACATACATACATACATACATATACACACAAACAAAAACACACATACACATAAATATACACATTCTTAAATACATACATACCTACGTACATCTGTCTGCTCGTTCGTATATACGTTTGTACATGAACACACAAGCACGCACGCAGGCGCACACACACACACTCACATAGGCTCACTCACATAGACATACGCACATGCTAACGCAAACAGAGACACACACACACACATAAACATACATACATACACATACATACATACATACACACACATACATACATACATACATACACACACATTCATACATACTAGAGAGAGACACACACACACATATACACATACATACATACATACATACATATATACACACACACATACACATACATATTCATACATCAATACATACTAGCCAGTGCCAGGTCTGCCCACTGTTTCATGCACGTAAGCGGGATCGACCGCGTAGATTGTAGGCTTGAGTTAAAGAAACTTCCTTTTTATGGAAGCTTCGATAGCTCAGAGCGTATCGTGGTTAGTCTTGCAATTTGCGGGCGAATCGGTGCCACAGGTTCGAGTCCGAGAGAGAGACAGAGAGACAGACACACACACACACACACATATACACATACATACATACATACATACATACATATATATACACACACACACATACACACACTATCATTGATATTATTAAAAATTCCACATGTAGCTGACCTGTGGAAGGTGATTAGCGTGATGAAATCTTAACTGTGTATTATGAGCACAAAACTACCGTATAATGACATGAAATGTTCACTTCATTACCACCAAGAAGTGATTTGGTGTTGTACGTCAACTTCCAACCACGTTCGTCCCCATGAAGTGCACCAAACGACCGACATAATGCGCACATTATCAGTTGATCCTTGATGTTTTTGTTAAAACTACTGAAAAACGAACGATAGCCGCTCTGATTTACGGTGCCAGTATTCCAGACGCCGATGTAACAAGACTTTAAACGATCCTTTGATAATTGTTGGGTGTCAAATGCTACAGACTGGCCTAACCCTGGATGTGGTGTTGACATACATCATACCAAAGTCCATAAGACACTAACCTCGAGAGCGCAGTGCTCGTGGCATCCAGTGTAATCTCGGGAGGGACCACGGAATGTGTTTCAGCGTGTGTGTGGTGTGGTGTGGGGGCACTGTCAGACTGACACTTTCAGTTCGATAGTCTGGGGATGAAAATATATGTATTTCAAGGGCCCAGTTTGTTAGGTGGGATGTTCGGAGACATGCTGCCCAAATAAAATATCGAATTCCAGGTATTAATATATGAAATTTCCAACCTTGTGAGCAGTGGGGTTGGATGGGCATGCCCCCTCCCCCGAAACACACCATATCATAATATATACAAAACTACAGTTTTAATAAACCCACAATCTCGCCTTGTAGCATCATTCATTAATGCAACAAAAAAACAACAACAAACAAACAAGTTTTAATAAACTCAAAAACAAGCCTCACCATGTCATAAGAGACAACTACAGTTTTAATAAACAAACAATCTCGTATGCCATTTTCAAGTATTAAAATTCGGAGAAAAACACAAGGTTCCAATCTGGGGGTTTTCTGTGGCAAATTTAATTTTACTGGTGTATATGAAGCCTCACAAAAGTGTTAGACTCAATTCCACAAAGCAATTTAGTTTAAAAGTAAGTGGTTGTAGCTTACGATCAATGTAACGCGCAAATTGTAGAACTGATTTAACAAAGGATTTCAAATCCACAACCACCACGCCAGTCACAATAGTCCAGGGCTCCGTTCCACAAAGCGATCTTAGCCCTAAGATCACCTAAGTGCATAGCTACCTTATGCACTAAGGTGATCTTAGTGCTAAGATCGCTTCGTGGAACGGCGCCCAGGAGCTGATTCTCAAAAGAGGCCTAGAAAAATGGATTACGCAGCACCTCGAGTATTCAGAAGGTCTTGTGTAAATAAACAAAAAACATCACCAAAATAAAGATTTTATAAATGACTATTCAAATGTTTTTTGGGTTTTTTTGTTGTGCTATACAATTTTCCGACCGTTATTACGGGTCGTGCGGTGCAAACCCACCTTAATACCTCAGTGAGTTTGTTGACGATATTCGGATATATGTTAATTTTATTGTAGTTAGCTTAATTAGCTTTTAACGCGTTTAGCGTCTCACTGTGGGAGAATCAAAAGATCCCTAATTTATTGATTTGCCAAGCATTTTCTACACTCAGTAAATGGAAGAGTAATTCCCAATTCTCGGACATGTGTTACTTCCAGCCAGAAAAGGCACAAGAGAATAGAGAAATGTAATGCAAATACAGAACATGTTGTTAGTTCAGTTCGGCCACGTTCAGGGTTATAGGCCGATGAACGATTGGCACGAACGAATAAAGTTGAGTTTAGTCCAGTTGATAATTGCGCTCTCCTCTCAGAAACTAAAGAAAAGTGTTTAGAAGTTCCCCTTTTGTTTAGCTGGAGACGATCCTATGCTGCTGTTCCCCGATTCACTTTGTCTGCCGTCACCACTCCCCTCCATCACCCCCCCCCCCCCCCCACCAGTTATGTTCTACTAGATATGGCCCTGGCAGTGTGTTATTTTTTGTCTGGACCATATTTTTTACAGCTGATGTATCAAAGGCAATCTATTTATAATTAAAACGACACATGCCAAGAGTAAAACATGGGTTGTATACATAAAAATATTAAAGCAACACTATATAATTTAGTGTACTGGCTGTCACCACCTCTGTCTGTATCTCTGTCTGTCTGTATGTCTGTCTGTCTGTCTCTCTCTCTCTCTCTCTCTCTCTCTCTCTCTCTCTCTCTCTCTCTCTCTCTCTCTCTCTCTCTCTCTCTCTCTCTCTCTCTCTCGCTGGTACATAAACAACTTCTTTTTTTTCCTATTGGAAATTGTACACCAAAGATCCCTTTCTGTAAATTCGCAATGAAGGAAACGTTTTATTTGACGACACACTCAACACATTTTAATTACGGTTATATGCCGTCAGACATATGGTTAAGGACCACACAGATATCGAGGGAGGAAACCCGCTTCTCGCCACTTTATGGGCTACTGTTTTCGATTAGCAGAAAGGCATCTTTTATATGCACCATCCCACAGACAGGGTAGTACATACCACGGCCTTTGATATACCAGTCGTGGTGCATTGGCTGGAACGAGAAATAGCCCAATTGTTCCACCGACGGGGATCGATCCCAGACCGACCGCTCATTGAGCGGGCGATTTTACCATTGGGCTACGTCCTGCCCCTAAATTCGCAATGTGTTGCTTGTATATTTGTATATTTTTCCTTTTGTTTTTCTTTTCATGCTTATATCTAATTAAGGTTGAAGCATGCTGTCCTGGACGCACACCTCAGCTATCTGGGCTGTCTGTCCAGGACCGTGGGTTAGTTGTTAGTTGTTAGTGGTTAGCGAGAGAGAAGAGGATGTAGTGGTCTTACACCAACACATTGAGTCGTTAAAACTCGCTCTGGGCGGGAGCCGATACAAGGCTGCGAACCCTGTACCTACCAGCCTTAAGTGCGATGGCTTAACCACGACACCACCGAGGCCGGTCATACGGTCACTCATGTTATCTCGAATCCCCGGCGATCCCAACAACATTTTTGTTTGTTTGTTGTTGTTTTTCGTTGTTGTTGTTGTGTAAAAAAAGATGAGGTCAATTATGTCACTGGTAAGTATATGTAATTATTGTTTTATGCTCCGCAAGGCTCAATGGGTAGGTGTAAACCACTTGCACCGACCAGTGATCCATAACTGGTTCAACAAAGGCCATGGTTTGTGCTATCCTGCCTGTGGGAAGCGCAAATAAAAGATCCCTTGCTGCTAATCGGAAAGAGTAGCCCATATAGGTAGTACTATACCAAATAACTTCCGGCTGGGTCAAAGCTCGAGGTGCACCCAACTTTTGATAGAGAAGTGAACACCACAAGTCCTGTGATTGGTTATAAATGTGAGTGTGTTGGTTGTAAAAAATAATAGTTTCATCTGGGTAAAATAAATGTGCAATTTTATTTCATCTAGTACCAATGTGTCAAGTAGCCTTGTGCTTGAAACATGTATGGGGTACCTGTAAAAAAAAGTACTCGAATTTTGTGCGAAACTAGGGTAGTCATAGACGCTACCCGTTATCTCAGAAACGAGCAGCTTGACCCCCATTTTTTTCTGATTCACTTTAAGTGTAAGGGGTGGTAGTATTTATATCCGTGGCGTTTATGTCGGTTGATACGTTGCAGGTAGGAGTTTTAGCCGCATATGTTACTATTGTCGTCTATGGGATTTGATTTGGTAGTATACGCCCTATAGCACATATTCAGTGCATAATAAAAAATATTATGATTTTGTCATTTTATTTAATTAAACTATACTGGTTGATTAATTAGCCATCACTCGATCATGCAAGTTCACAATGACCTTGACCTTGACAATAATCTTTGTACATGGCTCTGAATGGAGTTTGAATCAAAGTTAGCACTGAAGAAAAGTTGGTTTTGGCCTATAATTCATACTGTAAAGATTTCAATAATTTCTTTTTACATGGTATTTGACTTGCCATATACAACTGCTCTTAAATATGGTATTATATATAGGCAACCTGAACTAAGATTTTAATAGCAATTTATTTTTATATTAAAAATAGCATGTGCCAATAGTGGGTTACTGTCTTTAGTTTCCATTAACATTGTTAATTTTTTATGTATGAAATTCTGAAAACTCAAATTTGTAAAGAAGTTGATTTTTATTGTCATTTTAACATATTTATAGGGTGCTAAGTTATATTTTAGACAAATTTGTAGTTTTATGCAAAATTTAATGTAAATTTGAAGAAAAACTTTACCAAAAACATAATTAAATTTGTTGTCACTATTGTGTCTTCTGTTCTTATTTGTACATAACAATAAGGTTGTTAAACATATACTTAGATCTCCAGATAATTTTTGTTTCTTAATAATCACTTAGTTAGCTCTCATGAAAAGCATTTTGAGTTTATACTAGATTCAGAACCAATTTTTTCAGATTTGATTATCTGCCTTGGATTAAGTTGATAAATTTATTTTATTGTTAAAGCTGTATTACCTAATATTACTAGCTAAATAAAATGCTGGATTACAGATTGCAGGAATACATCTAATGTACATATTGTATTCATTCGGATTAGAAAATAATGCAAGAAAATAGATGTTCGGGTAATTTTGTCATTTAAAAATAGTTTTTTTTCAGTAATTAATCAAAAATAAATATGTTAAAGCTGCATGATTATTCCAGATATCACACCTATTAAAACCTCCAACTACAGTAGGCTATAAATAAAATATAGTCAGGAATATTGGTGGCTGCCAATAGTTTTGATGGTTCATTATGAAAATCAGCATGGCCGATGGATTTGAAATTCCCACACCTGGTAACTTGAAGACACCCACACCCAGCATACAGGATTTCCTCTCAACACTAATGTTCAGGACATTAAGTCATTACTTCATACAGGTACAGTCATGTTTGTGTTTCCTTCCTCAGACAGTGTATTTTTTTAATACTGATATTTCTTTGATGTGCCTGTTAAGGTCTTCATAGTCTAGGGGTCAATCAAGTGCATGTGTTTTAATGGAATTCTTTAAAGGGGTAGAGGTACTCTATCTTTGTTGTCTCTACATATATACCCGAATACACACACCCAACTGAAAGTAAATATCTTCAGGAGTTTTATTTTAAAACATTTTGTTGTTTAATATGACATATTGCATTTGTACAAAACTATATGCAATATATATGCTTTTTGAGGTGTACATTATATTAGGTTGCACTGTAGAAACAACAGTTTCAGTGAGGTTGTCAGTTTATGTCAGAATACACCAGATCCTGGTTGTCATAAAGACACATAGCTGGACACTTTTTGAAAAATGTATGTTATCAGTATAGGTAGTGCTATACCAAATAACTTCCGGCTGGGTCAAAGCTCGAGGTGCACCCAACTTTTGATAGAGAAGTGAACACCACAAGTCCTGTGATTGGTTATAAATGTAAGTGTGTTGGTTGTAAAAAATAATAGTTTCATCTGGGTAAAATAAATGTGCAATTTTATTTCATCTAGTACCAATGTGTCAAGTAGCCTTGTGCTTGAAACATGTATGGGGTACCTGTAAAAAAAAGTACTCGAATTTTGTGCGAAACTAGGGTAGTCATAGACGCTACCCGTTATCTCAGAAACGAGCAGGTTGACCCCCATTTTTTCTGATTTACTTTAAGTGTAAGGGGTGGTAGTATTTATATCCGTGGCGTTTATGTCGGTTGATACGTTGCAGGTAGGAGTTTTAGCCGCATATGTTACTATTGTCGTCTATGGGATTTGATTTGGTAGTATACGCCCTGTAGTGGCGACAGCGGGTTTCCTCTCAAAAATCTATGTGGTCCTTAACCATATGTCTGACGCCATATAACCGTAAATAAAATGTGCTAAGTGCATTGTTAACTAAAACATTTATTTTTATATTTTTATTTCATATGGCTTTATTTGTCAAACTGGAAACCGGAACCATGTCTTCGATTATTAATGAAGAAAGTGCTTATTACAGTCTTCGGTGTTTCCAAATCTATTAATCTTATGGGAAGGTGAATTGATAAAGATGCAGCATGACGGTAAAACGTGATAGTCGACAATTATATTACTAGGTCAATAGTAAAAATAAATAAATCATAAGTTTGTTTGACATTGTTATTCAATTCCAACATGGACACACCATTACAATAATCAAGTATAAACGTGTTCTCAAATGATTCTTTGCTTATGTACACAAACGTATATTACGAATACATAAAATGTACCTGTGTAGCAATAATACAGTTTGGGATGTCATAGTATCGAACAATAACTTGGGCTGCTATTGTAAACAACAGTAATACAACATTGGTTGTCATAGTAAACAACAATAACACAACATGGGCTGTCATAGTAACCAACAGCAACAGTAACCAACAATAACACAACTTCGCCTGCCATAGTAACGAAAAATAATACAAATTGGGCTGTCATAGTAACCAACAAAATAATACAACTTGTGCTTTCTGAGTAAGCAAGAATAACACATCTTAAAGTTAAAGTTTGTTTTGTTTAACTAGAGTACATTGATTTGTTAATCATCGGCTCTTGGATGTCAAACAATTGGTGATTTTGACATAGTGTCTTAGAGAAGAAACCCGCTACCTTTTTCCATTGGTTGCAAGGGAGTTTTTATATGCACCATCCCACAGACAGGACAACACATACCAAGGCCTTTTGGTATACCAGTCGTTGTGGACTGGCTGGGAATAATACAATTTGAGCTGCTTTAGTTTGACACATTGGCTAACCCAACACACTATCTTTGAGTCGTACTCTGGGTCGACAGACATGGCTCCCACCCCCACCTCGCACACACACACACCCCGTCTACACCAGTGATTTGTCAACTTACGATGCCAAAAGAAGGATTTTAATAATTTAAATGTAAATTTTAGCTAAGCAGATGTAGGCTTAGTTCATCGTTGGTGCACCAAAATATTATTTACGTTTGGTCAAAATTTGTCATTAAACATATGTAACATGATCTGCATATATATTAGAAAGTATTAAAAAACATTTTTTTTTAAATGAACATTCCATCAAACAATAGCACGCGCATATAAAGCTAATCATACGATGACTGATGTGCCATTGGTTTTCGTGAACAGTGAAGAAATAATCATAGCATTAACAAAGTCCTTTATTCTGGCAGACATTTCATCCATGATGAAGCAAATCGATTAAAAGGAGCTTTATTTCCTACAGCCATTCGCAAACTCTCGACCTCCTAGAAAATCGTTATTGCAAATCGCCCCGTGAGAAAGAACCTTAACACTAACGACGTTTTTTCTTTAAAGCTCTTTCGCCATCAGAGATGATTCTTGATAATTATGATCTCTTGAAAAAGCGAAGGGATATTTTTGACAATGACCTTGCCCTTGGTAACACTTATGATGCCCACAGAAATATAGGTCAACACATTATCGGCGTGATTTGTCATCTAGATACCGACTAGAGTCAATCAGCGGAAACAAACGGAAATCTTAACGGATTTTATCGAGTATCACGACAAGACTGTAGCATGTAAACTTGGTTAAAGAATCATCATGGTATTTGGGGCATAACATTAGCCATTTATTATTTGAACTAAGTGCAAAATGTTGTTCGGAAAATTAGATTTTATCACTTTTTAAATTCTGTTAGATGATACATAATGTAAATGAAGGGATATCACTGGGTAAATAAAATGTTATCCATGGGTAAGTAAAATGTTATCCATGTACAATTTTGGTACTTTTCCTTTCATGTTTTCAAATGACCCTTCTGCTGTAATTAAATAATATATAGGCTTCGCTGCTTAAAGTGACTGGCCTTAGTTTTTAAACATTACAGCGTATTTTCACTATTGAAGCCGTTTGTGATAATTTAAATAAGACGTTAGTTAGATTTTACTGTTTAGATCATCCATTCCCGTACCAGTCGGTCTAGGATCGATCCCCGTCTGTGAATCCATTTAGGCTATTTCTCATTCCAGCCAGTGCTCCACAACTGGTGTAACAAAGGCGTGGTATGTACTATCCTGTCTGTGGGATAGTGCATATAAAAGATCCCTTTCTGCTAATCAAAAAGAGTAGCCCATGAAGTGGCGACAGCGGGTTTCCTCTCTCAGTATCTGTGTGTGGTCCTTAACCATATGTATGACGCCATATAACCGTAAATAAAATGTGTTGAGTGCGTCGTTAAATAAAACATTTCCTTCCATTTCCTTCCATTCCCGTACATGCGAAGTGTTTCTGGTCATCCTGAAACACATTTTTAAAAATACACATATGTCTGAGAAGTAACGGTTATGGAGTCGATATTTAGTCTCCCTTTTAAGGGTATTTCCCCGTTTTAACGTCAAAGATTTGTATTTCACTCTGTTGTGACTTTATCTAAATGCGTTACAGGTTTGTAAATTAACCAAACTACGGGTTAAAACTATACTGATTTTGTATGCATATTACAGAATTGTATAAATATCTTGATATACGTTAGATATAACACCATTTCATTTGAGCATCACATGTGATCCAATAATTGTTTAAGAAAGTGAAACTAATTTTAGTTTTACGCTACAATGTTTAAAAATGTTAATAATGACTTCCCCAATTATAATCTTTTAAGTTTCAAGCACATTAATTGTCCTGCGCATTCAAGTCATGGAATTAAAATATATAAAGACATGAAACTCACAGTAGTGGACCATACCATGTTACTAGGTGCTAACCATTGACCGTGTTGGTATCGAGATTGAAAAACAACATCATTAAGGATGATGCGTTAAAACTCGAATTCATTGCTGAAAGGGGGCGGGAAGTAGCTCAGTGGTACAACGCTCTCTTGATGCGCGGTCGGTCTGGGATCGATCCCTGTCGGTGGGTCCATTGGGCTATTTCTAGTTCCAGCCAGTGCACCACCACGACTGGTATATTAAAAGCAATGATATGTGCTATCCTGTCTGTGGGATGGTGCATATAAATGATCCCTTGCTGCTAATCGAAAAGAGTTGCTATTGCTATAACGTGGGGTTTTTTTGGGTTTTTTGTGTGGTTTTTTTTTTTTTTTTTTTTGGGGGGGGGGGGGGTTTGGAGAGCAAAGTTCTAATATTTATTCAATGAAAGAAATCCAGGAAATATATTTTATCTCTCAAAAAGAACATTGCTGTTCAGCAATTAAGGAAGGAAATATTTATTTAACGACACACTCAACACATTTTATTTACGGTTATATGGCGTTGGACATAATGGGTTTTTTTATGGTTAAGGACCACACAGCTATTGAAAGAGGAAACCCGCTGTCGCCACTTCATGGGTTGCTCTTTTCGATTAGCAGTAAGGGATATTTTATATGCACCATCCCACAGACAGGATAACACATACTACGGCCTTTGATATACCAGTCGTGGTGCACTGGCTGGAGTGAGAAATAGCCTAATGGACCCACCGACGGGGATCGATCCCAGACCGACCGCGCATCAAGCGAGCGCTTTACCACTGGGCTACATCTCAACCCCGTTCAGCAATAAATTCGAGTTTTAACGCATCAATCTCGATACCAACACGGTCAATGGTTACCACCTAGTAACATGGTATGGTCCACTAATGCAAGTTTCGCTTTTAGTTTTGTCTTTATATATTTTAATTCCGTGACTTGGGGGAAAAGTAATTCCATGACTTGAATTTGTTTCTTCCGTTGTAGAATGAAGGAAATACATGGTAAAAGGTCTCAGGTTAGCACATTTTGCCTGAATATTTCTATCGTTTTTGTCCGAATTTGAGGACTTGCTCCAGAACTAGTAGGGCAGTTGCATCCACCCCACCCCCACCGCACCTCTGCCCCCTGTCTCGTACGCTATGGTAACGTGTGATCAACATTTGCTAAACTAATTTGACACTAGCAAAGAAGTACCAAAATCCTACTAGCCCTTAACTAATTGTGTAGAGTATAAGACACGCTTTACTTGTAAAAGTACATAACCATGATAACAAGCTGTCCTGAAAACAAATGCGTATATGTAAGATTATCTGTATAAAGGAATTTGTTACGAGACCTAAGGGAACTTGGGTATATCTTGTTTTTATATATGTGTACATAAATCCCGTAGCTATATTCATGTATGTTACACATATAGACTATTGCATTAGCCAGCGTGCCAAACGAAATTTAATGGTACTGGTTTGGGACTTATTTTATCCCTCGACTGTGAGGATCGGGCAATAAGAAATAATTCCCAAACGAATTCCATAAATTTTAACTGACACCTGCTTTTGTGATAATTTATTATCTGTAAACGTTAATCTACAAAAAAAAAAAA
This sequence comes from Gigantopelta aegis, assembly GCF_016097555.1. Taxonomy (NCBI): domain Eukaryota; kingdom Metazoa; phylum Mollusca; class Gastropoda; order Neomphalida; family Peltospiridae; genus Gigantopelta; species Gigantopelta aegis. The sequence continues at coordinate 40,620,390 of NC_054704.1, read as the reverse complement.
AAGATATGAGTGTATTCGTTACGATATCGATGTTAATAACGAAAATAATATAAAATATGTTGTAATAAATACCATTAATTAAATTAAATGAAGTAACTAATTTATTTATTCATGTTTTCGTTACTGAACGCACTTTTAAATATCAGGGACGTCGATGACGTCAGTTTCACAAGCCATAAGCTTGCTGTCCTTACATACTAGTTCTTATCTAGATTCAGATATTGCCTGTAAAAGTATAATTATTATATATCAAATGTCTCGCTAACATGTACATGTTCACGTTGTAACTATAGCGTTACAAATGAAATGAAATATTAGACATGCGCAGTAAGTTGGTGTTAAAGACGCACTTGTAGACCTGTTGAAAACAGGTGTCTGGATCTATCGAGACTACCAGGTCTGCGTTCAACTAGACCGAGCGGGAAAATGTCTGCTAGACTGACTTATGCGCTTCACGGTAAACCAAATGGCCACGTTGGGAACCAATCAAATAGTTCGTGAACGTTAGCGAAACTTTTGCTGGCTGACCTTGGGACATGTCTCCACGACTGTCATATGTCCGAGATGTGGAATCAATCTCACCTGCTACATGTTGGTTTTGCGCGCGCGCACGCGTACATGCGTACATATTATTACTTCAGCAACAAAAAAACCTATCGTAAGATAGCGCCCATAAGACATGGTACTAATAATAAATTATTTAGAAACACACAGATAGCGCCCATAAGACATGGTACTAATAATAAATTATTTAGAAACACACACACACACACACACACACACACACACACATACATTACATACGTACGTGCGTGCGTACGTGCGTGCATGTACTCATCAAAAAAGTAGGGGAACCTGAAATATTAATATCAACTATTAGACCACAGACATCCTAGTAAAGAACGTTCAGGTTTGTTTATCAACACATCGAAACACATTCCATAGTTTGCACATGCATCACGCAGTTGCCCCGTACACGTGCGGGGGGTGCCATTCTCGATTTTGACCATTTCCAAGATGGTGGAACATTATTTCAGTCAGACTTTTTCATTCTGTTGATCATACAGTTGTTATTGTTTTGTTTTTAGTCATTTTTATTGTTTTAATTTGCGATTTACTGATAAAAAACGTCAACTTTCAAATTTCACTTCTGACCCCAGTCGTCCTTCAAGATCTTTGGTGGTTATAAAACCTACTGTAATACTGAACTACCGGTTGTAATATTTGCCCAATTAATTCACTATTATCATATAACCATTCCCCACTGCTAATATACCTTACAATTTTGGCAATTCCTCCAACTTGTTTTTGAAAAGTATATATTAACATTCATCATTTGCATGGGCCCATTTTAAGGGAACCCCTTCTCACGGTCACCCCAAACACATAGAAGTAAGATTATAAGTATCCTACCTCATTCTATTTATAATTGTATCTAATATTATGTAGCGTGCACTGACATTTCAATATATATATATAAACTGATGTGTAATACGTCTTCAAGAAAAATCATTGTAAAATATTTACGTCAAAGTTAAAGTTAAAGTTTCTTTTGTTTAACGACACCACTAGAGCACATTCATTTATTATTAATCATCGGCTATTGGATGTCTAACATTTGGTAATTCTGGCATAAAATATTATAATCTTAGAGAGGAAAGCCGCTATATTTGTCCATTAGTAGCAAGGGATCTTTCAAATACATCATCCCACAGACATGATAGCATATATACCACGGCCTTTCATATACCAGTCGTGGTGCACTGGATGTGACGGCGGAAAAAAACCACTCAAAGATTTGACCTACTGAGGTGATTCGATCCTACGACGCTAGGACGTAAGGCGAGCGCTCTACCGACTGAGCTAGATCCAGCCCACCTAATTACGTCATTATTTTAAAGGGACATACCCTAGTTTTTAAACACTAAGGCATATTTTTGACTATTGTAGCCGTTTTTGATAACTGAAATAAATACTTTACTTAGATTTTATGGTTTAGATTACCAATTTCCGTACATTCGAAGTGTTTTTGGTCATCCTGGTGTTTTAATATCACAAAATGCATTTCTCTTATTTTTAAAAACGCGTGTGCGTCTGAAAAGTAACAGTTATGGAGTCGAGTGTTAGTCTATTTTTAGAGGGTATTTCACCATTTTAAAGTCACAGACTCATGTTTCATTCAATTGTAACTTCATCCAAATGTGTTACAGGTTTGTAGATTAACTAAACTTATTGCTAATTTTTATGTGCTGAAACTAGGGTCTGTCCCTTTAAGAAAAATAGCAGCATACTTGCTTGCCTGTCAGTGATGACGAGTACCACAGACGCCGTGGGACACTCGGTTTTCATAAATCTTCAATCATGTCCGAGACGAAGAGGTTGTATATATGTTCGTGAGGGATCGGCTGTTATAGCGTAAGGTCATTGTGGAGGTAGTTATCTAGAATGATATCTGCAGTGAGGAGCACAGTCTCTAGTGGGGAGGTGTTGGTGACTTTCTGCCCAGTGACACAACGTGTCTACAGATAGACTAACAGACAAACGGATGGACTGTAAAGTTGGATGTCTTACCTTGACGGGTACATCCATTGTGTACAGACAGACAGACGGATGGACGGACTGTACAGTTGGACGTCTTACCTTGACTGGTACACAGATGAGGACCAGCATGAGGTCAGCGGTGGCCAGACTAAGCAGGAAGATGTTGGTGACGTTCTGCCCAGTGACACAGTGTGTGTACAGACAGACTGACAGGCAGACAGACGGACTGTACAGTTGGACGTCTTACCTTGACTGGTACACAGATGAGGACCAGCAGGAGGTCGGCGGTAGCCAGACTGAGCAGGAAGATGTTGGTGACGTTCTGCATCCTCTTGTAGCGCGCCACGGAGATGATGACGAGGACGTTGCCCACCAGACCCAGCAGGAACGTCAGCCCGTACACGACGGCGTTGGGCACCAGCTCGTCCAAGGGGACGTAGTTGACCGACTCGTTGTAGTTGTAGTCGTAGACGTAATCCGTGACGTTCTCCACGCTGTCGGTGACAGTGAAGTAATCCAAGACATCATCCATGAAAGACGTCTGAAGCAGATCGGTGACTCTTGAGTCGTTGTACTCCAACAGTCCTGATGTTGCTGTAATTGTTGTAGTAGTAGTAGTTGTTGTTGGCGGTGTTGGTGTTGTAGATGCTGTATCATTGTCCCAGTACGCAAAGATGTCAGTGTGATTGACATCTTGTAGCGACATCGACATCATGAAATTTGGGTTGTTGTTTTTTGTAGATTTGTTTGTTGTTTTTTTGTTTTGTTTTTTCTACACTAATACTAAAAGAACATTTTAAGCGTTGTTAAACGTCAGAGTTACATTATATTACAAACATACCAATACAATGCTGATAAAAATGCAATAAAGATTTCTCATTTTCGAAAGGTTGCAGCATTAGATAAACGTTTCCACTTTTTGAACAAAGTAACGTTTTCAAAGAATCCTCGAAAGTAAGCAAATGACCAACGAATGTTAATACAAGGTACTAAAAAAAACCCCACCCCAAAACAGACCCGTTATCAATGAAAACACAATAAATTGTTTCTCCTTTTCTAGACTTTGCAGTAAGCGTAAAGTTTACTTTTCGGTTTCAAAGAATCCTCGCCAGTACGCAAATTACCAACGACTGCCAATACTAAGCGTAAAGTTTACCTTTCTTGAACAAAGTATCGGTTTTAAGGAATCCTCACCAATAGGCAGCTGACCAACGAATGCCGTCGACTAGAGAAGGCGGCTGGGCTGTCTGAGACGTGGAAATCAATAGCAGGCGCTGATTGAAAGCACAAAGAACGTGTTTAGAGACCAGTAAACTCGAGACCTGTTACCAAACTTTACGCTTTCTCAGACACCATCAAGAAACCTGCTTTGCCAAACATTCACCTTATTGTCTTATGTAGAAGGCAATCGTCTTTACAACTAGCGACATGCGAAGTTTAGAAAGAGTGTTGGTCAATTCAGCGCGGTAACTTAAACCTAATTTGTTTTCGAGCATTGGGAACAAAAACATGAATTAACGTGCCTATATATGGAAAATATTTTTAAGTACGGTTATTGTGGGCATTTGAGTTTATTTTGGTCAAACCGTCTGCCTTAGAAATAGGCTACCCATTAGTACTTTGCCCTCAAAGAAATTCTAGGTAAAAAAAATATAGGTACAAAAATAACAGTGACGTTACTTGCTTAAGTTGCATGTCAAACTCTACAGATTTTTCAAGAATTTTATTTTTCATATGCTAGAAAATATTTTATGGACATTCTGATCAAGATAAAATCTTTATATTTCGCAAATGTCGATTGATAATAGTCATCTAAAATACACGAGTGGGACAAAATGTCGACTGGTAATAGCACCTAAAATTCACGAATAGGACAAAATGTCGATTGGTAATAGCCACCTAAAATTCACGAGTAGGACAAAATGTCGACTGGTAATAGCCATCTGAAATTCACGAGCAGGACAAAATGTCGACTGGTAATAGCCACCTAAAATTCACGAATAGGACAAAATGTCGACTGGTAATAGCCACCTAAAATTCAAGAACAGGACAAAATGTCGACTGGTAATAGCCACCTAAAATGCACGAGTAGGACAAAATGTCGACTGGTAATAGCCACCTAAAATGCACGAATAGGACAAAATGTCGACTGGTAATAGCAACCTAAAATTCACGAATAGGACAAAATGTCGACTGGTAATAGCCAAATGTCACGAGCAGGACTGGTAATACCTAAAATTCACGAATAGGACAAAATGTCGACTGGTAATAGCCACCTAAAATTCAAGAACAGGACAAAATGTCGACTGGTAATAGCCACCTAAAATTCACGAATAGGACAAAATGTCGACTGGTAATAGCCACCTAAAATTCAAGAACAGGACAAAATGTCGACTGGTAATAGCCACCTAAAATTCACGAATAGGACAAAATGTCGACTGGTAATAGCCACCTAAAATTCACGAATAGGACAAAATGTCGACTGGTAATAGCCACCTAAGATTCAAGAACAGGACAAAATGTCGACTGGTAATAGCCACCTAAAATTCCAATCTGATTAAAAATAGCTCTACTGGGTCTACCAGTAGATCTAATAGCATTTCGTGGACTCCCACATTTCATCAATAAATAACAATTTTAATATCGACCAATTACACTTCGCCTTTTATAGCGTTATTCGGGAGCATACAAATTCTAAAAATATCGGGCGAGACTATTTATGCAATAGGCGAATTTGTTGGTCTATTTCAACATTGAAAAAACAGGGTGAAAAGTGCAGTAATAAACTCTGGATTGTATACAAGTATAAACATATTTTATGGCTATATCATCACGGTTTTTTGTTTCGTCTTGATGATGATGATGATGATAACTAGTTTAACGTGCCCATATACTACTAGGGTTTCGAACACGCCCATCCCGAATCCGACCTCCGATAAGATCGGTGGCCTGACTCGGGATGGTGGGGGTAGGTTGCTAAAATTCACGAGTTGGACAAAATGTCGACTGGTAATAGCCACCTAAAATTCACGAGTAGGACAAAATGTCGACTGGTAATAGCCACCTAAAATTCACGAGTAGGACAAAATATCATTGTTAATAGCCATTTAAACCTATAATGAAAATAAAAAGATGAAGCTTATATCATCCGGTGAGTTCCCACACATGCACACATCCGTCGACGCCACACGACCTGGCCATCAGCCATAGTTCGAGGCCAAGCACGTATTAGACCCGAGGAAAACGAAATTACCACCAAGAGTGTTCCGCACGTTCGCTTGCCGTTAATGACGGGATTCTGTAACCGTGCTAATCCCCGGGAATGGTTGGAGGAAGGCCGTGCGTAATTTGTTCTCATTGTGCCGTGCCATCGGTGTATTTGTTTCTTTTACGTGGTCTTCCATTCAGTGCCAGAAATAGTGCCACCATCTAATTGTGTAATCCATGTAAACTCGCACACTATATAACTGGTTTCAACACTGGGTTCGTGACTGTTTCCAGGATTAAGGAACCACATGGGTACAAAGTAAATTAACTGATTTGCTCAGTGCTGGTTGTGATTGTGATGTGTGTACTGGGTGGGTGTGTTTTTTTCTGAAGTGATAACAATTTTAATTACTCTCAGCTATTTTGATGAAAAGTTGTTGTTTTAATCACAACATCTGGACACATCCACTCCTATTCTCTCTGGCTGAGATCGGTGGCGTAACGTAGCCTAGTTGTTGAGCCGTCAGTTCTATGGTTGGAAGGTAATGGGTTCGTAAATTAGTAATGTGCGAGTGTTGGGGGGAGGGGGACGAGGGGGCAGAAGAAACATAAATTTTACTAATACTTTACTGTAAGCCAGCCGACTGCTTCCTTGCTCAGAAAGAGAAACCGAAAAGAAAATGGAAGGAAAATTTAAAAACCGACCATTTTCTCCATTTTGCGCTTTTGTTATAAATGTTTTTAAAGTACACGTGAATCACATTTATCATATACTATCAATATATCTATAAGTAATAAATGTTTATTTTACATATCGCATATCAATTCAATTCTTTTCTCAGAAAGAGAAAGCGAAAAACAGATGATGTTATTAAAAATGAAAACCATTCTTCATTTTGCATCTTTTAACAAATATTTTAAAATACATGGAAATCACATCATACTGAATATTAATTTTTAAAATAAATATCAAATATGTATCTATAAAAGATATATGTGCACATTTATTTTCGAAGTGTGTATACATACATAAATATGTATGTATGTATGTATGTATGTATGTATGTATCTATATATATATATATATATATATATATATATATATATATATATATATATATATATATATATATATATATATTCTATTACTAGATTATTCATAATAACTCTTTATCTGGAGTACTTACGATGCTTTTTCAGTCAGGTAGAGCCACCTGATGAATATCCTTGCGCCACCATATTACCTTTTTTTTTGGTATCTAATAGCCGAGGTCTTGTTTGTTTTGGGGTGTCGTTAATATTTCATTCATTCATTCATTCACTCATTCATCCATTCATTCAGTTAATTCATTAATCCATTCATTCATTCATCAGTCCATTCATTTATTCATTCGTTCATTCATTCATTTAGTAATTCGTTCATTCATCAGTATACTGCACCACCAGTGGTCATTTTACTTATCAATTTCGGCTGTTCAGTAATTCTGCACATGTAGAGTAACAACTTTGAAAGTAATCAGTTGTCATTCTGTAAGATTCATTGCGGGTCACTATCATTAGAGAGAGAGAGAGAGAGAGAGAGAGAGAGAGAGAGAGAGAGAGAGAGAGAGAGAGAGAGAGAGAGAGAGAGAGAGAGAGAGAGAGAGAGAGAGAGAGACACACACACAGAGAGAGAGACAGACAGACAGACAGACGGAGATACAGACAAACAGAGAGAGAGAGACAGACAGACAAGCATACGGAGAGACAGACAAACAGAGAGAGAGAGAGAGAGAAGGAGGGAGGGAGGAGGGGGAAGGGAGTATGTTAGGTATCAGTGGGTTATATAGTTGTAGGTTTGACAAATCTGTCTTGTAGTGATTTGTCCCAGCCTGTTTCTATTGTTTCGGAACAAAGTAGGGAAACTCATATAATAGCGTGGTGAATTGTAGTATTTAAGTAAAAGAGGGGCGGGATTTAGCTCAATTGGTTGAGCGCTCGTCTGAGGTGCTTGCGTCGCAGGATCAAACTACCTCGGTGGATTCATTCAACTGATTTGGTGTTTTTTTCCCCTCGTTTCAACCAGTACACCACAATTGGTCAAAGGCTGTAGTATGTGCTTTTCTGTCTGTGGGAAAGTGCATATAAAAGGTCCCTTGAAGCTATTGAAAAATGTAGCGGGTTTCCTCTAATGACTACGAGTCATAAATACCAAATGTTTGACATCCAATAGGCTATGATTAATTGATCAATGTGCTCTAGTGTTGTCGTTAAATAAAACAAATTTCTTCTTTTTCTAAGTAAAAGAAAAATGTTAATATGTTTCACATGTTTTACCCTTGGCATGTGTTGTTCTAATTGTAAACAAGGGGCTGACAATAAAACTTATAAAAAAAATATTAAAAAAAAAAAAAAAAAAAAAAATGTTTCACAGTACAAGAACACTAATACCATATATTTGCATTTCTTAAAGGGACAGACCCTAGTTTCAACCCGTGAAAATTAACACTATGTTTAGTTAATCTACAAACCTGTAACACATTTGGATAAAGTTACAATAGAGTGAAACATGTGTCTGTGACTTTGAAATGGTGAAATACCCTCTACAAATAGACTAACATTCGACTCCATAAGTGTTACTTCTCAGACGCACGTGCGTTTAAAAAAATATAAGAAATGCATTTTGTGATATTAAAAACACCAGGATGACCAATAACACTTCGAATGTACGGAATTGATAATTTAAACAATAAAATCTAAGTAAAGTATGATTTAAGTTATCAAAAACGGTTATAATAGTCAAAAATATGCGTTAGTGTTTAAAAACTAGGGTATGTCCGTTTAATATTCGTTAAAAAAGAACCCAGGGTGCCCATTAAGAGAGTTGGAGAGACAGTCCGAGACGGAAACAGATAGACGAACAAAACATTAAAGGTTTAGCACGGGATAAACCCTATCAGAGAAATGGGTCCACTGAGATTATTCGATCCAATGACGGAAACACATCAGCCGAGCGCTCTACCGACTCCTCTAGATCCCTCCCGCGGGATAGACAGACAGGCAGACAGACGCTCTGGGTTAGTGGGAAAATTCGCCAAATTATCCACTTAAACTTTAAAAATGACAAAAACCCGGTTATTTTCAAATAAAATAACAATTATTACATAAAGTTTAGTCACCAAATTGAAATAAAATTCGACCATTGTTTTTAAAATTCGCAACTGGCGAAGTTGGCGACTGCTAGAGCTAGCCATGAGAGTGATAATGCCAGAGACACACATTACATCTTCAGACAACGATAAAACAGCTAAACGAGAAAGACGTGGGACTGACTCTGCTCAAATTACCTATACATTTGACTGATGGATCGTCTAGTACCAGCAGACGACATATGACATTATCAAAATACATATATTTTGCATCTTTTTTTCCTTTTCTTGTTTTGTGGCGTCGAAATCTCTGAAACATGATGTTAATGCCAGGTCGGTTCTCTATAGATTTGTGTTGTTGATAATTCAAATTAAATATTTTATAGTAGGAAATTTGGAAGTGTTTTTTTTCCAGTCTTTGACTCGTTATTATTGTTTGCGATTTGATAATAATTTTTTGAAAGAAGTATGATATAAGCCAGTTTGTTCATCGTGAAATTTATTAAATTTCATTGATTTGTTTTCGTTTTTTATATCAGCGGGGATCCAGGATGTTGTGAAGGGGAGGTCACACAATTTTGAAAAAGGGCAAATTTGATTTTGTGGAAGGCAAAGGAGCCGATCTTCCAAAGGGAACGAGATTTATAGTGGGTTCGGGGGGGGGGGGGGGGGGGGGGGGGGGCATGGGCGTACATATGATTTTGAAAAGGCGGGTTCCAAAATAGAGGATTTTGAAAAGGGGGGTTCCAAAATAGATTGCAGAGATATTGGGCATATATTTCTATGTTGAGTAAATATAATAATGTCAGATATCAATATCAGATATATTAAATTATAAAAAAAGCGATTTCAGGGGGGGTTCGGTCGAACCCATCGACCCCCCCCCCCCCCATGTACGCCCATGGGAGGGGGTGCATGCTGTCCGGAATTTGTTTTTAAATAAAGATGTTAAGAAAGGAATTTTTAGGGCAGTTTAGAAATGTATATTGTGGATGATGTATTTTAAGTCTTTAAAAAGGGCACTTCAAATTGGCCGGGGGGGGGGGGGGGGGGGGGGGGGGGACTCAGGGGGTCACGAGACACCTATAACACCCTCTGAATCCGCCAATGCTCTATCCAACTGCAAAACTCAGCAAGTACAAAATTGTGGTTACAGGCACAGTGGTTATCCTAAAATGGATTAAATTAAAGGTGCACTCTCATAGTGTCATATTTCGCTATTGTTTACATGTATTTATGATAACTGGTAGTAGCTACAAATTAATTGACCCCACGTATCCACGTATATAATCTTTGCATAATTACCGTAAGATTATCGAAATTGTAACGTGTTGCTACTCGACGTAAACGGCGGTTTCTTCGTAAATCGGGTTTTTTTTTTACAAAATATAAAGAATATTAAAATAGCAGCTAGTTCCTTGTCATTATAAAAATGAAATTTAAAATCAAAGTGTAACATCATATATTAACCTGTTGGTCATCCTTAGTGCATATTGCATTTATATAGATTTATGAATAGTAATAAATGGCATTATTTAGATTATTATTTTTAATCCCAGGCTGGGTACACAGAACGCCTGTTTGAACCCTTGGGATACAAGAACGTTAATATCTACCTACCTACCTACCTACCTATCTGCCTGCCTGTCTGCCTATCTATCTACCTACTACCTACCTATCTACCTACCTAACAAACAAACAAACAGGTATTTGGATGTAATTGTTTGTGGACATGTACGATATATCAAGGTAAAATGTTGAAATTTCTCAAGAAAAGTGAATACATTTTTATTTTATTATGCAGTTTTGAAAATGCCCCTTTAACTATAACGTTTCTTATCTCACTGAGAGAAATTTCATTTACCAAATCCAATATTGTTTAGAGAATACGAGGTTAATGATGCGGGTTATCGGCTTTATCCTCATTCGATCTGAACAGGATAAAGCCGATATGAAACGTATGTCATTAACCTGTCATTGTTTTTATCCTGTTACTGACGACGAAGATTGGACAAATCATCTTTGTTCGTAACCTTCCATATATTCAAGCTTTAATCCGTCAAGACAAACAGTGGCTGTAAGATAAAAGCTATTATTGTGTACGTATCCTGGATTTAAACAGATGTGACCACTGGTCATGTTACTAGAAAAACCTTGTGTTGTTAATCCATGTCACATTTAAAAAAAAATGAAACAGCAACATTTAAAAGCAGAAACCTTAATTTTAACTAACAGTTAGAGTTTGTTTTGTTTAACGACAACACTAGAGCACATTGATTTATGAATCATCCGCTATTGGATGTCAAACATTTGGAAATTCTGACATAATATAGTCTTAGAGAGGAAACTCGCTACATGTTTCTGTTAGTAGCAAGGGGTCTTTTACTTGCACCATCCTACAGACAACTTAGCACACACCATGACCTTTGATATACCAGTCGTGGTGCATTGACAGGAACGAGAAATAGCGAGGGTTTTACCACTGGTCTACGTCCCGCCCCTGGACCATCGGTCAAGTACAATGAGATAGTTGTTAGTCGTTAGTGAGAGAGAAGTCGGTGTAGTATCACATCTATCTACTGAAAATCGTTAAACTCGCGAACCCAGTACCTACCAGCCTTAGGTCCGACGGCTTAATAACTATACAAGCGAGGCCGGTCGAGCCATACATGTATACTTTATACAAAGAAGAAGTTTGTTTTATTTAACGACACCACTGCAGCACATTGATCAATTAATCATCGGCTATCGGATGTCAAAAATTTGGTAATTATAACACGTAGTCAACAGAGGAAACCCGCTACATTTTCCTAATGCAGCAAGGGATCTTTTATATGCGCCATCCCACATACAGGATAACACATACCACGGCCTTTGATATACCAGTCGTGGTGCACTGGCTAAAACGAGAAATAGTCCATAGGCCCGCCGACAGGGATCGATCTCAAACCGTACTTTATACAAACAATAGTTTCATAGCACACGCTTTTAGACATTCGTTTCAACAGCAATTCTTAGATGGTAACGTTTTAACATAGTGCACTTCACCTAATCATCAACATGTACCTTGTACTCCACGCCCCATTCTAATGCATTGTAAATGATGAAGAGATGTATCGATGATGTATTCTCAATGGAAAAAAAACACATTTAAAAAGTATACTTGAGTCTAAAGCCTTGACATTGAAAGAAAGATTTCGTATGTTTATAGATATCAGCTCTTTTCAGCGACACACCGGTATCGGTGGTGTAATGGGTAGATTGTTGGGCTTAAAGCTTATACGTACTGTGTTCGCGTCCCAGTACCGGCTCCAATCCAGAGCGAGTGTTTAACAACTCAGTTTGTAGGAAGAAGACAAGTACACCGAATTCTCTCTCACTAACCATTATTCCAGTCTCTTGGACAGACAGCTAAAGTGTTGTTTGTGTTTAACGACATCAATAGAGAACATTAATGTAGTAATCATCGGCCATTGGATGTAAAATATTTGGTAATTCTTAAATATAGTCTTAGGGAGGAAACCGGCTACATTTTTCTATTAGGAGCAAGGGATCTTATATAGACACACCATCCCACAGACAGGTTAGCACATACCATGACCTTTGATATGCCAGTCGTATATATACCACTTTGACATAGCCCAAGAAATAGCCCAAAACAAAACCAAGTTTAACTTTCGTCCCTCTGGATCTTCGACTGTTTAAAATATACTAAGACATATCCCTATGTTAATGAATTGTCTCACAGAACAAAGTATTATTTCCTAGACGATATCAACACCAACAATCTGGTAAGCGATACCGGAACTAAGCAGGCCATTAAAATGTCGCACAATTAATTGTTGGCACTTATAAACTGAATGCTTTTTCACGAAATACTGTCCAGTGGTGTTTTGCGTGATGACACGCTTCGGTGTTTGGACATTGCACTGTCTAATAGATTTTGGGGCTGATAGTACTTAATTAGGCTCAATGTGGACATCTATTCAAAGTGTCATAGTGTATCCTTGTTCCGTTTGGTTGTAAACTAGCTTGCGTCTTGCACGATACGAGTGCCTCGAGCTTGTAATGGAATAACCACGAAAATAGCCGATTGGGACAAGACAAACATTACGATTCCATCGGTTGCTATGTTATACAAGACACTCGTATCGTGTGGCGTCGCCTTTAAACTAGTTGGTTTAATCCAGGCTCGTACTATAATCCTGGATAGGGCGAGGTGTCACGAAATGTTTAATCCACATAGTCCAGCGGCCAGTTTTAAAAAGCGATCTTAGCACTAAGATCACCTTTTGTGAGTAACTACCAAATGCACTTAAGTTGATCTTAGATCTAAGATCACTTCATAAATCAAGGCCTTGGAGTCAATTTAGACTAGAAGGAAGGAAATGTTTTATTTAACGACGCACTCAACACATTTTATTTACGGATATATGGCGTGGGACATATGGTTAAGGACCACACACAGATACTGACAGAGGAAACCCGCTGTCGCCACTTCATGGGCTACTCTTTTCGATATGTACCATCCCACAGGCAGGATAGCACATACCACGGCTTTTGTTACACCAGTTGTGGAGCACTGGCTGAAACGAATAATAATAATATGCCAGACACCAGGCCCCGTGCTTATAAACCTTAAAGTCTAGACTTTAATAAAGTCCAGACTTTAACGTCATGGCAACGCCATTCAAATAGCATTACGTTAAAGTCTGGACTTTATTAAAGTCTAGACTGTAAGTTTTATAAGCACAGGTCCAGATACCTGTAGTTTAGAAATATGCCGAGATAACGTTAACCAAACACTATTTTCCTTTCCTCTTCAATATATCAGGAACATTAAACCATTAACAAGACATTCTACAAAAACGTGATGCTTGAAACCTACTTTAAACTCATTTTGGGAAGATGTCTGATACGGAGGTTAATGCCATTCGAACATTCTGCCTTCGTATTAAGCAGTTTCGTGGCTGCATCCAATATTGATTTGACAGATATGATGGAAACATTAACGCCTTCATCTTTTGTTCTTTAACTAAAGTGTATTAACCCCCAAACACGTTTGATGCTGTACATCTAAGAGAAAGATCACACAGACTTCCATACAAACAACATTTCGTGGACGTGTACTTATAACGAGAGATAGATTTAATGATTGCATACCTGTTTACATGTGCTGATCAATACGTGACAACTGTGTGGTTTATCGCGCAATCTACGACAAACTCCCGAACGACTGGGCATCACTAGTCGGCGCTGTAATATATATGAAGTAATGAATAGCTTGGAGAAAGTCCAAGATTAGCAAGCATCGAAGATTATTTTTCTAAACTAATGTTTTTCAGATTTTATAATATAATATAAACACAAATACAAGTTTTTTCTATGTTCATTTTCCAGAAATTATACTATAATATGAACACAAGTACATGATGTTTTTATAGCTGATGGTGTAGTGGGTATGGGGTTTAAAATATAAGCATATTCTACTGACAAAATATATATGGGAATAGTGTTATGGAACTATGTGAATTCCACTGACAATAAATTTAATGGCTTTAATATAATGGCGTTAGGGATTTAAATTTATATTTAAATTATACATTTGAAGGGACTATTGAAATTACAATTTACTTAATTTTGTTTTTGTTTAGAACATGATCATCTCTATAACCAATGTATTTCTGGACATTGTAATGTTAAAATAATTTCGTACGTACGAATGTACTATTTCTTTTAACAAGCAACCGATTTGTTTTTGTAATCGGCAAAAAGTAATGCAAAATGTATGCATCCGTATTATGATTTATATTGGAAACATGTTAAGGTAAGATAGTGTGGGGAGAGGGGTAAGAAAAAGGCGGGATGTGTGATTATTTTCTTTGGAGGGGGGACAAACGAAAGTCTTGTTACGTCTGCAAACTCAGGTTAATCTCTTTAAAAGTAACTGATTGCCCTATGCCTAACTCATACATATAATAAAAAAAGAAGTAAAGTTGTTTAGTTTTTTTTGACGACGCCTGTAGAGCACATTGATTTTTTATCTTATCATCGGCTATTGGACGTCAAACATATGGTCATTCTGACACTGTTTTTAGAGGAAACCCGCTGTCGCCACATAGGCTACTCTTTTACGACAGGCAGCAAGGGATCTTTTATTTGCGCTTCCCACAGGCAGGATAGCACAAACCATGGGCTTTGTTGAACCAGTTATGGATCACTGGTCGGTGCAAGTGGTTTACACCTACCCATTGAGCCTTGCGGAGCACTCACTCAGGGTTTGGAGTCGGTCCCCAATTACAAATTAATCCTCCTAGGTTCCGATACCCTTATAACATTATTATATATATATGACCTGCCTCGGTGGCGTCGTGGTTAGGTCATCGGTCTACAGGCTGGTAGGTACTGGGTCCGGAGCCCAGTCGAGGCATGAGATTTTTAATCCAGATACCGACTCCAAACCCTGAGTGAGTGCTCCGCAATGCTCAATGGGTAGATGTAAACCACTTGCACCGACCAGTGATCCATAACTGGTTCAACAAAGCCCATGGTTTGTGCTATCCTGCCTGTGGGAAGCGCAAATAAAAGATCCCTTGCTGCTAATCGGAAGAGTAGCCCATGTAGTGGCGACAGCTGGTTTCCTCTCAAAATCTGTGTGGTCCTTAACCATATGTCTGACGCCATATAACCGTAAATAAAATGTGTTGAGTGCGTCGTTAAATAAAAC
This sequence comes from Gigantopelta aegis, assembly GCF_016097555.1. Lineage (NCBI taxonomy): Eukaryota > Metazoa > Mollusca > Gastropoda > Neomphalida > Peltospiridae > Gigantopelta > Gigantopelta aegis. Next base: position 40,604,787 of record NC_054704.1, on the reverse strand, counting down.
ATTTATTTCTTTCTTTCTTTGTAATTGGGGATGGAGGCCATTCTTAGGCACATGATTTCTGCACCTCAGGTTTAAAATTATAGCATTTATGCTAATTCAAAAATGGTCTTGAATGCGCCTGACCTTGTCTGACATTTAAAAAAGGCTTGCGGAAGAGGATACAAACCCCCCCCCCCCCCAACATTTTGCGAATACTGACGTATATATATGTCTGTGACGGTACATGCTCTTAATCTCTTTTCGCCTGTGGCGATATTAATTGTTTTAGAAGGCTGTGTGCAGTTCCAAATTGCACTTAAGCCCAGATGGGCAACTTGTTACGTAATACTTTTGCGCGACGGTCATCTCTGTACGCCTAATACACACCCAGAGCAGGTGTGGAGGCCATGTGGCCAGTAGTTACGTAATACCTCCGCGCGACCGTGGAATCTCTAGCGAACTGGCGACATTAAGTCTGACGATCTGAGGAAAAAAATACCGCTTGGTCGCGGTGGAAATATCAGATGATAAGATTCGGTGCCGCGATGTACCCCTAGGCGATATTTCGATTTATAATAAATAGCTAGTGTTTTAGAGTTATGGGGAGAAGCAAAAAGGACAGAACAAGGAAGGCTTCCCGGGAACGTTGTCCGTTTGGACTTTGGTAAATATTTTATTTCTGCTCTGTTGTATAACCTTGATGTGATTGATGTGACTTTAAATATTTTAATACTGTATTATACCAATATTCTTTAGACAGTGTCTTCGGTCATCTGACGAAGTAAATCGTAGACTTTTTGTTCTAACATTATACAAGTATTTGGTAATATAAAGCTTAGCCGCTCATCCTAGAAGACCTAGGTAAACTGTAGGTTATTGTCTTTATTGTGATAGGTACCAGTATTAATTCTGTGTTACAAGGTTACTGAATGAGTAGTTAGGGTTAATTAAAAATTAACCAGTTAGGAATAGAGCCGTAATTCCTTTATTAATTAAGTTCCCCTAGAAGCGTTTCTCAATTATCACACGTGTGGGTGTTGTGTCACGGTGAAGTGTTTAGCATATTGTGTAACCTAGACACCTAGAGATTAACTAATTAAGTGATCAGTTCTGGGTTGTTATTATTGTTGTAATTAATTAACTACTGCGGCTGTACATTTGTCAGCGTAGGTTAATACAGATTCCAAAGTGTATTGTGTTTTGTTGTGTTTTCTAGTGAACTAAACGTGCTATAATAATATATACTTATATAAGATCGTATCTCTGATCATACCTAGACGAGCCAAAGCAGTTTTGAACTGCCTGTTACAGAGAGATCTAATAGATATACAGTTAGGAGAGATATTTGGATAATCGTGTTTTATTCAGTTACGGGAATTATAGAATCCCCGTGACAATGTCCATAGATGAAATAAACGGCAACTCGGATTACATATTCCCATCTATACTACGCTGGAGCAAAAATTTCAAAGATTTTGATTTGATTTTTTTTTTGCTTCTGTAAAAAAAAGAAAAAGAAAAAAATTTAAAAAAATTAAACTAAACACGAAAATGTTACCTTAACAGTGGTGTTTTCAGGGAGCACAAAGGCCACACCTCCCTTTTCCCCCCACCATTCATTACATTTCCGTATCGCATCATAACATGACTCACAGAGAATATGTTTGCCCAATCCCCCATCCCTTTACATGTGGGTGGTCCCCACATGGGCGTACATGGGGGGGGGGGGGGGTCGATGGGTTCGACCCCCCCCCCCCCAGGAAATAGCTTTTTTTATAATTTAATATATCTGACATTGATATCTGACATTATTATATTTACTCAACATAGAAATATATGCCCTATATCTCTGCAATCTATTTTGGAACCCCCCTTTTCAAAATCCTATGTATTGGAATCCCCCTTTTCAAAATCCTATGTACGCCCATGCCCCAATATAAAATCCTGACTACGCCAATGCACGTTTTCAAGTATTTAGCTCCAGAGTCAATACCTTTTCGACTATTTAAATCTTAGTATGTGATTATAACGACAGCTTAGTCGTATTTGCGATATACTATGTCGTGACTGCATCATTTGTTTTTCGCATGACCGTAACATTACAGGCGTCCGTATTTAACGATAGCATAACGTGATGGCACCCATTGATACGGAGTGGAACCGACCAGAGTATACGGCACACTTTGTATGGTAATGACGAAACTAAGACATTTTTAACCCTTTATCAGAATACATTAGGGCCATTGTGGATATTATACGCTTCTTTGTGCTTTGATAGAATGTAACAACACACTGACTCGTTAGATTATCAAACGAATGCGTTGGAAGCATGGAGTTGGGGAGGGAAAAGAGAGACATTGTGATTGCAATTACTTATTATGATAAGAAATATGATGATGGTGATAATGATCTTGATAATAATGATGGTGGTGATGATATTGAAGATGATGATGATAATAATAATGATGATGGTGATAGTGGTGGTGGTGACGTTATTTACGATGATGTGGTGGTGTTGCTGTTGTTGATGATTATTATGATAGTTGTCACGGTACATGCTCTTAATTTGTTTTCGCCTGTGGCGATTTTAATTGTGTTAGGGTGCCGTGTGCAGTTTATTGCCCGTAGCCCAGGTGGACAACTTGTTACGTAAGACTTCTGCGCGACCATCCTCGATCTGGCGTTCCAATATGCACTTAGCGAGGTGTGGAGGCCATGTGGCGAGTAGTTACGTAATATCTCCGGTAGTGCTGTTTATGGCCAGGAGATTGCTCGACGATGGCGTCAGCGAGTCTGACGATCAGAGAGAAATAATATCTACGCTAGTAGAGATGAAATATGAGATGATACGTGAGGTGCCGCCTTGTTCCCGCAGGCCAATTCTGATTTTGGAATAAATAGCTAGGATTTAGAGATATCGAGGAGAACGAATAGGAAGGCTCCGAAGGAACGTTAGTCCGGTTGGACTTTGGTAAATATCATTTCTGCTCGGTGTATAACCTTGATGTGATTGATGTGACTTTAAATATTTTAATACTGTATTATATCGATATTCTTTAGACAGTGTCTTCGGTCATCTGACGAAGTAAATCGTAGACTTATTGTTCTAACATTATATGAGTATTTGGTAATATAAAGCTTAGCCAGTCATCCCAGCCGACCTGGGTAAACTGTAGGTTATTGTCTTTATTGTGATAAGTATTAATTCTGTGTTACAAGATTACTGAAGAGTAGTTAGGGTTAATTAAAAATTAACCCGTTAGGAATAGAGCTGTAATTCCTTTATTAATTAAGTTCCCCAAGAAGCGTTCCTAAATTATCACACGTTACTGAACGAGTAGTAAGGGTTAATTATAAATTAACCAGTTAGGAATGGTGTTGTAATTCCTTTATTAATTAACTTCTCCTGGAAGCGTTTCTCAATTATCACACGTGTGGGTGTGGTGTAACGGTGAAGTGATTCGCATACTGTGTAACTAGACACCCAGAGATTAACTAATTAAGTGATCAGTTCTGGGTCGTTATTATTGTTGTTATTAATTACTACTACGGCTGTACATTTGTCAGCGTAGATTAATACAGATTCCAAAGTGTATTGTGTTTTTGTTGTGTTTTCTAGAGAACTAACATGCTAATAAAAATATACTTTATATAAGATCGTATCTCTGATCATACCTAGAGACGAGCCATACTAGGTTTAACAGCCTGTTACAGAGAGATCTAATAGATATACAAGTAGGAGAGACATTTTGATAATCGTGTTTTATTCGGTTACAGGAATTATAGAATCCCCGTGACAATAGTATTGGTGGTGGTGGTGATGATGATGATGGTATTGGTGGTGGTGATGGTGATGATAATGATGGTATTGGTGGTGGTGATGATGGTGATGATGATGATGATGATGATGGTATTGGTGGTGGTGATGGTGATGATGATGATGATGGTATTGGTGGTGGTGATGATGATGATGATGATGATATTGGTGATGGTGATGATGACGATGATGATGGGATTGGTGGTGGTGGTGGTGGTGGTGATGATGATGATGATGGTATTGGTGGTGGTGATGGTGATGATGATGATGATGGGATTGGTGGTGGTGGTGGTGGTGGTGGTGGTGGTGATGATGATGATGATGGTATTGGTGGTGGTGATGGTGATGATGATGGTATTGGTGGTGGTGGTGTTGGTGGTGGTGATGATGATATTTATGTGGTGGTGGTGGTGGTGGTGGTGGTGGTGGTGGTGATGATGATGATGATGGTATTGGTGGTGGTGATGATGATGATGATGGGATTGGTGGTGGTGGTGATGATGATGATGGTATTGGTGGTGGTGATGGTGATGATGATGGTATTGGTGGTGGTGGTGTTGGTGGTGGTGGTGGTGGTGATGATATTTATGTGGTGGTGGTGCTAGGACAAAAATATTTGAAATAAGTAAATATGTTTTTATTTGATGCAATATTAAAACTGTCAAATTTGTTTTTATTTGATGCAATATTAAAACTGTCAAATTTGTTTTTATTTGATGCAAATACTTTATTTATAAAGGTCAACCAATGAAACCTGTTCTCTTTGAACACTTTGGATGACATATAATCGAATTTCCATTATCGCCATCATCATCTCACAAGTATATCCCGTTTGGAATAAGGCCGTTTTACACGTAGATTAGCAGATCATTATCCACGTCCGACATGCGCCGAATTCCCAAACCTAATTATACGTACATGTTGTGGAGCAGCCGCTAGGGAAAGACAACATTGAGTTACAAAGTGTTTGATACACGTTTCTCGTGGTGCAGTGTGCAGAAACGACCATTAGCATATAGCATATAGCATATATATATATATATATATATATATATAGAGAGAGAGAGAGAGAGAGAGAGAGAGAGAGAGAGAGAGAGAGAGAGAGAGAGAGAGAGAGAGAGAGAGACAGAGAGAGAGAGAGAGAGAGACACACACTAATACTGGACTCACACTTCAACTGTCACGACGACGTTGGCCAACTCGCCGATCTCCCATCTTACAATTCGATTCTCATCGTATACAACTCCTACGCCCAATTAGTTGTTAATCTGAGCGCACCCATCTAAATCGGGAGTTGGGAAAATTACAACGCAACTGCCAATTTGGCCAACTCCGTCGTGACAGTTCATAATCTAACATAAAGGAATGTTTGCTTAAAGTTTGTTTTATTTAACAACACCACTAGAGCACATGTATTAATCATGGGCTTTTGGGTGTCAATCATTTGGTAAATCGGACACGTAGTCATCAGAGGACGCCCGCTACAGTAGCAAGGTTTTTTTTAACAGACACGTCACCAGACAGGATAGTACGTACCGTCATTTGAAATATCAGTTGTGGGACACCGGTTGGGACGATAAATAAACCCAATGACTCCGCCAAGGTGGTTCGAGCCTACGATCTTTAGGCAAGCGTTCTACTGTCTAAGCTAAATCCCTCCGCGAATATTGATTTGAAAGGTGAGGTCTGATTACTAGGACGTTCGGCTATTAGACTATTATAAAATAAATGCGAGATTTTCATCTAATCCCGCCACGAGGAAAAATACCCACTTCTGTGTTTTTGTTTCTTTGGTGTGTTTGTTTGTTTTATATAATTCTCACACAACCCGCCCTGATTGAAAAATAATTTAGATGAAATGAAAATCCAATACTTATTTTATAATGGCCTTAATTATTATTATTATTTTTTTTTTTTTTTTTTTTTTTTTTTTTTTTTTTTTTTTTTTTTTTTTTTACTGTTAACATGCGCATTACCAAAAACGTTTTGCTTAAATTATCAATTTTGGCAAAGCCAGCGTGTATCTGATCGTCTTGGCGTTTGTAAAAGCTTAAACTTAATTTTATAGAAAAGAAAGGTTTGTTGTAATATAAATATATATTTATAGTCCGTCCCATAAGAAACGCCTTTATTTTATTAATTTCTGAGCCGATTGTTTTGTAATTTGCGCGCACAAATATAACACAAAAAAAAGTGTTATTTTCAAAACACTTTTACTTTTCTTATTACGTCAAACCAAACTGAAATTATTAACAAAAAACATTTAAAACAGTTGTTAATATACAGCAACAAATGCAAATCAACCCGATTCAACCGGGAAAAGAAGAAAATGACAAACAAAATCCAAACAAGTAAACACATAACACATATGCAAAACAACAAAAACGAATGACTTGATCAAAAAGTAAATTTCCTATTGCTACTACGACTATTCTCTGAAAGAAGATGTATTGTTGGGCAGATCATAGCCAAAGAAATACATTTATTACCTCTAATTGAACTCTTTAAGTTGTCACTGAATGGTAGACGTCGGAGGTAAACACCATGACTGACAAGAAAAAGTTTTTTTCAATAAGAAGAAGAAAAGAGGACTATTTTTTTTTTTTGCGATGGTCATTAGAAAGCTAAGAGTTTGATGTTAAATATATTTGAATCTCCAAGACGTTCTGTGCGATGCGCGGGTCATCTCAGGAACTAATTGGTGGATTTTAATGATGTTTGTGTCTAATTGTTTTCATATATACTGAGTCAAATTAAAAACTTCACAACCGTTGATATACCAGTCGTGGTGCACTGGCTTTAACTAGAAATAGCCCACTGACGGGGATCGACCCTAGATCGATCGCGCATCACACGAATGCTTTACCACAGAGCTATCTCCCCCCCCCCCCCACCCCAATTTAGTTGCAGATCCAGACGGAGTGGGGGATTGGTATCAAATATCGACTAGCCAAGACATACAAAAGATCATTTTCATTTCCCTGATTTTACTATCCTAAGTTTTCAGCCTCAGCAAGACTCTCGTTACTTGCCCCTCCCACGCCCCCCCCCCCCCCGAAGAAAATATACACTCATCCTGGGGTTTTTTGTTTTTTTTTTTTTTTTAAACTATTTTACCTTAACATACCTTTAAATATAAAATATTATACGGATGAATACATTTGGAATCACCGTTGGCAAATTATTTTAAATTTAGTTTTTTTCGTTGGAAGACATTATTTGATGATAAAGTTGATATTTAAATACTGTAAAACATTACGATGTCCAAAAATGCATTATCTAGAGTGATTTTTTAAATATTTAATGTAAGAAAATGTAAGTAAATTGTAATTTAATAATGTAAAAAACAATTATTTGCCGAACACTTTTTAAAATGGCTACAAACTCGGGATAGTTCTTTTAAAATAAAAATTCATTTAAACAGGAAAATATGTCAATAATAAAAGTTTTAAAACGTGAAGAAAAAAAAACCGAGAGTGGATAAGACGTAGCTTGTTTGTCGCAGTGGTAAAGCACTTGCCTGACACGCGATCGGTCATGGCTCGATCCATGTCGATGGGCCCATTGGGTTATCTCTCGTTCCAGCCAGTGTACCACGACTGGTGTACCTGTCTGTGGGATGGTGCATATAAAAAGAATCCTTGCAACTAATGGGAAAATGTAGCGGGTTTCCTCTTTAAGACTATGTCAAAGTTACCAAATGTTTGACATCCAATAGCCGCTGATTAATAAATCAATGTGTTCTAGTGGGTGTCGTTAAACAAACCAAAATTTAACTTTGATTACCCAACCAGTATCCCACAACTGGACATGTTCTGTACATACTGAAAATCCATTGTGTCGTTTTAGTAGCAGTGGGGCGGGATTTAGCTGTCGGGCGAGTGCTCGCTTGAGGTGCTTGCGTCGTAAGATCGAACCACCTCGGTTGATCCATTCAACTGATTGGGTTTTTCTCGTTCCAACCAGTACACCACAATTGGTCAAAGGCCGTAGTATGTGCTATCCTGTCTGTGGGAAAGTGCATATAAATGATCTCTTGCTGCATTTGGAAAAATGTTGCGGGTTTCCTCCGATGATTACATGTTAGAATTACTAAATGTTTGATATCCAATAGCCGATGATTAATAATCAATGCGCTCTAGTGGTGTCGTTAAACAAAACAAACTTTAAAATGTTTTGGTAGGAGTAGCCTGTGTGCTGGAAGTGAGTTCTCGTTCTCTGCACAAAGTCAAAATAATCATTTGTTAGACACAAGTTAAAATGTAATGCAGTACTGGAATGAATCTTGTGTTAGACAATTTTCAGATAGATTATTTGACTGAATCTTTTTTTTTAATCGCTAATTTAAAGACATTTTATTAGCCAAATACTGAATGTTGGAGCCATATTGTATACAAATTCAGCAATTGGCCAATTTTTAGAAATGGACAGGGGGAACGCTGCTGTGCTGAGGTGTTAAGTACAGGATAGATGTCAAATGTAAGTTTAATATATTCAGCGCATGACCTGTCGGAAAATAAGAAAAACCTTCCCTTTTTAATTTAAAAATTACTTTTTTGTTTAGGTAGGGGACAATTCTATATTACTGAACCGATTATTTTCTACTGCCCACCCTCCCACTCCCGATATTTTATATTAGGTACAGCCCCTGAAATTGAAAGAAAACCATTGCCAGACTTCTGTACCTTCCTAAACAAGAACATTAATTTTTTCACAAGGTCTAACTCCTTTAAAGAAACAAATCATCAGCTATAGGGTTACGATACAAGCTCATATTACTAGAAATTTATGTTAAAACAGCAACATATATAAGAGAGTAAAAGTTTATTAATCAATAAGTACAGAACCAGCTGTGTAAAAATACAAAGTGAAAAAGTTACAGTATAAAAAATACATTGGATTTTAGTAAACATTTATATATAATCACAGAAGATAAGACTGATCGTATTCTTTATAAAAAAACCCAAAAAAAACAACAAACAGAATCACAGGTTAAAGGCAACGCCACACGATACCAGTGCCTTGTACGAGAATAGACGATTGTGACAAAACATACGTTACGATTTCATCCGAATCACTGGTTGCTGTGCAGTCGACTATTCTCGTACGTCTCATTTATTTCACTGTGGGGGCGGGATGTAGCCCAGTGGTAAAGCGCTCGCTTGATGCGCGATCGGTCTGGGATCGATCCCCGTCGGTGGGCCCATTGGGCTATTTCTCGTTCCAGGCAGTGCACCACGACTCGTATATCAAAGTCCGTGGTATGTGCTATCCTGTCTGTGGGATGGTGCATATAAACGATCCCTTGCTGCTAATTAAAAAAAAAGTAGCCCAGAAGTGACGACAGCGGGTTTCCTCTCTCAATATATGTGTGGTTCTCAACCATATATCCGTAAATAAAATGTGTTGAGTGCGTCGTTAAATAAAACATTTCCTTCCTTAGTTCGTGTGGCGTCGCCTTTTAAATCTTTAACAGGTTGGCGACCGACGCAGACTGAATAACATATAAAGACCACAGACAATTTTTATTGGAGCACAATCGCAGACCGCCTGCGCCGTTGTTTCCGTTAAAAGATGGTTATATTTACCATGACGCAAATGTTTATTTTCACTGAAATTTAACAATGCAACAAAAAATCTAGTCAATGCAAACGAGTCGAGTCAGACAAGTCACTTGATAAGCTGTAAGCTACTAGCTGCAGTTTATCATTTTGCTACAAAACTAAACAGTCACTACAACTGGTTGTTATGCTAGACTCAGACTATCAACTGTCACGACAGAGTTAGCCAACTCGACAGTTGCGTTGTAATTTCCCCAACACCCAACGTACGATGGATGTGCTCAAATTAACAACTACTCGATTGTATGAGTTGTATACGACGATAATTGAGTTGTAAGAGTGCTCAGAATAGCAACTGGACAGTCGTAGAAGTCGTGAGATCGGCGAGTTGGCCAACAGTTGAGAGTCTGACACTAGCATTACAAAGTTTGTAGAAAGTTTTAGCATTGATCCTGAAGTCAGTCAATTACAAATTCAAATCTGTTTTATTAATTTATAAAGTACAGAGCTCACCATTATTTCATCTGTAATACAAATCATTTGTTCACGTTCAGTACATGTATATATATTTTATTATTAAAATTTAATGTCCAACTTTCAAAGTTTAGCAAAATCGGAAACTTAATACATTTTGCAACACAATTTACATACATAATTGTTCTAGCATATTTAGAAAAAAGTAAATAAAATATAAACATTAAATGCATTGTCCAAACGCAAATACATTTTATGCTATATGAAGCCTACGCCAGTAAAGAAACAAAAAAGGCCGAATTGACGAAGCCTGTTTTTCCTGAACGCAGGTATTTAAGCATTGTAAATACATGTAGATATACGCCTGTTAGACACAAACACTTACAACAGGCTTTGTAAATTCGGTCCAAATTGTTTAATTTAACAGATAAATTATAAATGCATTGGAATTGTTTGATGTTTCTCATAAATATATTTATGTATTTACTAAATGCTCAAATTATTCGACTAGTTTTGTTAAACAACTGCCACTGAATTTGAGATGCAAAACAAATGAAGGTTTCTCTTTGAAGTTCGCATCGAAAACCACATTGATTCATTCAGTCTCAGCAGAAACGTAATCTGGCTTTGATTGCATTCAGACTGTAATAGATTCATTCTGGATTCCAGCAAGCACGTCTCTCAGTTTCAACTTTAACAAACCATCAATCGAATGCTAAGTCACCAACGTGACCAATTTATCGCAGAGAAGACGTTCTCCGCGAACCTGGAATTAGATATTTACACTTCACTTGTCACCAAGAGGAAATATATGTTTTCTTAACAAGCTGTACAAGCCATGATGAAGTTAATCATTCTACGTTATTTTTTTTTTTTATATTTTTTTTTTTAAATCCAGGACTTCTCGGGAAGCTGGTTCTTCACATTGTCAGGTAATTATCTTTTAAGAGTCTGAACCACCCTCAGTGCCGTAGTGATTAAGCTATTGGAATTACGGCTGGTAGGATTTGGGTTCGCATACCAGTACGGCTACAACTCACAGACAGTTTAACAGCTCAACGGGCAGGCGTAAGACCACTATGTCGACTTCTCTCTCATTAACAACTAATCGTTAATCAATGTCCTCGACAGACAGTCCAGATAGCGGAGGTGTGTGCCCAGAACAGCATGCTTGAACCTTCATTAGATATAAGTATCAAAAGGTGAAATAAACATAAATTTAGGATTTTGGGATTCATTTCTTTAAAAAAAAAAAAAAAAAAAAAAATCGGCTATTTGAAACATCAATTTCAAGTTTGCATTTAAAATGAAAAAGGATGATATTTGTCAGTTTCAGGAATGAACCGAAATGGAAACGTTTTATCCTCAATCTTCATCTTACTGTTGTTTACTCATGAGTAAACAGGTTTTTCCCTACGTTTTAGCCATGTTAGATCTCTAATGAAACCATACATCAACTGTATTTAATGCTATTTCTGTTTTAATGCTATTTCTGTTAACAGATTATCACTATTAAAAAAAAAATCCCAAAAGATCAATTTCAAAATAAAGAAAAAATAACCATATATGAGCAAAATAAAACCTCCACCCAAAAAAAAAAATCAAAAAAAAATCAGTATTATGCAGCTACTTAATAAGAAAAGAAAATGTGCGATTAATTTATAAACACTATGGACTAACATATACAGTCAATTGTATAATAAAATGCAAAAAAGAAATTATGTTTAGTTTAAAATAATAATAACACATCAGTATACACAGCATACATATAGCATAACTACAGTAAAACCCCTTTAAACCAGACACTTAAGGAAAGTATTAAAAAGTCTGGTTTTAAGGGGTATCCAGTTTGGAGAGGTTATGTACTACTGTTTAGAAAGGGACCATGAAAACTGTGTGGTTTTGAGGGAATTCTGTTTACAGAGGGTCCGGTTTTGAGGTGTTTCAGCGTAATTAATAATGTAGGATATCAGTTTTATTTTCTGATGGTAAGAATTGGACATTCTGCAAGGCTTGATGAGTAGAATTCCTTATTTGGCCTGAACAGGATAAAGCCAATATCCCATCTTTATCCTGTAATCCAAAAAATATTTTTGGGAAAAAAATATTATTCATGTTTATTTCAGGTATAATGTACATTACTTAGGTCAAGTGAATGATTTGCGACATATTTTGTCACAATACACATCTTGCTGGTTGCAGGATCGGACTTTGTATTTTCCAGTCAAAAGAGTGGCTGTAGGATTAAGTATACATGATGGAGAGTTGTTTTTGTTAATGGTAAAAGACATGATGTGAAATTGAAATGTCTGATCTTATAAAGTTTGTTTTTGTTAAACGACACCACTACAGCCCATTTATTTATTAATCATCGGCTATTGGAAGTCAAACATTTGGCAATTTTTGCATATAGTCTTAGAGAGAGGAAACCCACTACATGTTTTCACTGGGAGCAAGGGATCTCTCATATGTACCACAGACAGGATAGCACAGACCGTGGCCTTTGATATACCAGTCATGGTCTGATCTTTATAAGCTACATGCTAGTTGAAGAGGCATATTTAAAATTAACCTAGAAAGGACATGTTAGACTTAGAATGATGTCAATCTGACATGACGAGATCTGAACTTTAATTATTTCGTCATGATCAGTTATATCATTCTTCAATAAAGGTTAATCCCATTAGGTTCTGTATTGAGGTGACAGTCATTGTAGCCTTTAACAATGCAAACATCTAAAAATATAATTAAAATCATCTGTAAGAGACTGCCCACTCAATGCACAAGTAGTATTTTTTACGCCAGAAGTGGATGTAGAATTGTTTTTTCAGTGATGGGTGTTTAAATGTTTAAAAAGGACACCTACTGTATTTAGAGAGGGTGCAACATTTAAAAAATGGTACCTATAATATTCAAAAGTAAATTGGGAGCGAGACGTAGCCCAGTGGTAAAGCGTTCGCTTGATGCATGGTCGGTCTAGGATCGATTCCTGTCGGTGGACCCATTGGGCTATTTCTCGTTCCAGCCAGTGCTTCACAACTGGTGTAACAAAGGCCGTGGTATGTACTATCCTGTCTGTGGGATGGTGCATATAAAAGATCTCTTGCTGCTAATTGAAAAAAAGTAGCTCATGAAGTGGAGACAGCGGGTTTCGTCTCTCAATACCTATGTGGTCCTTAACCATATGTCTGAGGTCATATAACCATAAATAAAATGTGTTGAGTGCATCGTTAAATAAAACATTTCTTTCAAAAGTATTATAATATTTATGGCATTAATACTCTCCCAGTGGTAAAATACTCAACAGATGAGCTGTCAGTCTAGGATCGTTCCCAGCCAGTGGAACCATTGGGCTATTTCTCATTCCAGCCAGTGCATCATGACTGGTATATCAAAGACCATGGTATGTGCTATCCTGTCTGTGGGATGGTGCATATAAAAGATCTCTTGTTACCAATGCAAAAATGTAGCAGGTTTCCTCTCTAAGACCACATGTCAGAATTATCAAATGTTTGATATTTAATAGCAGATAATTAATAAATCAATGGGCTCTAGTGGTGTCATTAAACAAAAAACTACATTTTTAATACTCGCCCAAAACACTTAGCCGGTAAAGATATTACCTGCCCCCCACCCCCCCACCCCCCCCCCCCACCCCCACTAAACAGCATTTTTTTAGTTCCATTTTTTTTAAATACTACCCTGTACTGGTTTCAACATCTAACATATACTGCATAAAAACTGTATACTAAATAAAAGTATATTAATTTATGTGAAATAGATAATAGTATTTTTACAAATAATCAATGTCATATATTTCTACCAATTGTTATAAATACCTACCATCGCGACCATAACTTTTTTCTATGATCGCCAGCCCGTTCCATCAGCTTACTATCGTTGTAAATTACGGTGAAAATTTACAATTGGTGAAATATAAGCCACTAACGTAGATGTCAAATGGCAGTGAGATGATTACTTCATGATTTTCTATTATGGATACAAACTCTTTGGGTAAAAATGGATCTGATATACACAAAATACCTTTTATAAAATGTTCAATGAAAAACATTCTAAGCCATACGACTGTCACACAAAACTTTTTGGAGGTAACTCTCATGTCTTAGGCATTCGGCAATTATCGCTTAGCAAATAAACTGACAAAGTTACTTTATGGATGTCTGATACCATTGAATACACCCAAGATGTTTTGAATGTTGTGTAACCAATGTATTATATAACTAATTCTAAGGGGCACTTATGACTACTGTAAGGTTGCTTTGCGGAACAGCTGTAAAGTTTACAGTGCCAGTTGTAAAATTCACCGTACGTCACTACAATTAACCTTAGCTATGATTGTTTCATGGAACGGAGCCCACAGCTGCAGCTTCTTTTACTCCAGAAATATTTCATGGTGCACCATTGACACATAACTATCTGTTGTGGTACATATTTCTTTCAATATGTTTAACCTAGAAATTGGTTGTTGTGTACAAGCATGCCTTTAAAACAAATGCAGATGTATATAAAATAAAAACAAACACAATTTCCTACAGTGATACAAATACAGTGTACACAAAGAAAATACATGAAAATACATTAAAAAAACAAAACAAGACTCAAAAGAGCAAGAAAAATAAAACAATAAAACATTTTTTTACAGCTTATATAACAAAAGCAATCACAAAACATGGCCATATCACAGGTTTTCTAGTCACTACATCATCATTATATTATTTATTTGTGTCGATTTAGGCTTAAAAACATAAACAAAACCCCAATTTCCTCTAGGTCAGCAGATAATAAAATGGAATAAACTGAACCAAATCAGATCAATTCCATCTCCACAGAAAATAATTCCATTCCATTTCCTTCAGATTGCAGATCTTTTATAACATCATCATTTCTGAAATGAAAAAAAGAAGGAAAAAAAACAAAACAAGTTAAAGGAAAATACTAGAATATGGCACGAATCAGTTTTACAAAGACTGCAAAATAACTGGGAGTTTTATTAATACTTTTTTTTAAATTTACTTTTATATAGTGAAACAACTCAAATCCAGACCCATTGCAAACGAGAATTCTCTCAAAACTGGAGATATTAATCTCTCTAAACTGAATACCTTTCAAAACAAGACTTTTTTCTTTGTTCCATGGGTGTCCGGTTTAGAGGGGTTTCACTGTATTATTAATTTGTCCTAAACAGTACTACTTTGTGACAAGAGTCACCCAGTGCCAGGACAATAGCAGTATTGGTTATTTAC
Organism: Gigantopelta aegis; assembly: GCF_016097555.1. Classification (NCBI taxonomy): domain Eukaryota; kingdom Metazoa; phylum Mollusca; class Gastropoda; order Neomphalida; family Peltospiridae; genus Gigantopelta; species Gigantopelta aegis. Next base: position 40,589,692 of record NC_054704.1, on the reverse strand, counting down.
ATATTTAGTATGTCAGCTAAAAAACAGATTGGATGTAGCCCATGGTAGTGTTTACACTCACTGGACCCATCAAGGCTTGTTCAGTCCCTAACAGTGCCTCAATAATGGTACATAAAGATCACAGTATGTGCTGTCCCATCTATAAAAAAATGCATAAAAAGATCCCTTGTTGCTGTTTTCGAGTAAACCATGTGGCTGCAGTAGGTTTCTAGTGTTTTTGCCAGAGGGTAAAATGGGAACGGTGCCATACCCACAAATATTTGCAGATTTCTTTTTTTTAAGTTAGTCATTTGACAAAATTAATTTCTTTTATTATTACTGTATGATTTTCTTAACCCTAACTCTAAATTTAACCCATTTTCTTTCTAGGGGAGGCCTTCTATACCCCCTGTTGACTTTGGTTGCATTCAATTCCATAGTGCCAAACCCAAAAATTTCTTTCTAGCAGAAACACTGGTTTCCCTTACTCACATTTAAAACAATGTTCTGAAATAACCATGTTAGGTATTTAATAGCTGTAGTCAACAATGTGCTGAGGTGCTGATAAACAAATATTGCTTTCCTTTTTCTTTTTTTAATCTTATAAGAATGACCTGCAAATCTGTATTTTTTAATATGACACTTTTACAGAATTTATAGAGTTAAAGTTTGTTTTGTTTTATTAACACCACTAGAGCACATTGATTTATTTATCATCGGCTATTGGATGTTAAACATTAGGTAATTTTTGACTTGTAGTCTTAGAGAGGAAATTTGCTAAATTTTTTCATCAGTAGCAACGGATCTTTTATATGCATCGTTCCACAGACAGGATAGCACATACCACAGCCTTTGATATACCAGTCGTGGTGCCATGGCTGGAACAAAAAAATAGCCCAATGGGCCCACTAATGGGGATCAATCGCTCGCCAGGCGAGCACTTTACCACTGCGATATGTCCCACCCAAATCAACATGTATATGAATGATCTGATTTATAAAAAATAATAATACAAAATTGTTGATCTGCTGACAGTTTCCACTTTCTAATGAACACACTGATTATAATGAATAGTTTTACTTTAAGAACACAATGACAGTTTGTGCGAGAACAGGGGTGTTTTTTGGATGACATCTTTGATTGATTCTCACCTCAGTTCTTGCTTGTTATAACAAACATGGATGTTGCTGGCTGCCTTCATCAACTTGATTGCTAGCTTAGCTCTAACACCAGACACTCGATCTGTGTCACAAAGGGTTAATCTGACAAAATATATAATAATCACCAGCAAATCAATTAACTATGGTGTGAGACCCACAATCTCGAGAGCTGTAACATGGTAGGACAGATTAAAAAGAAAGCTGTGTTTAAGAGTGTATTAGAACAGTACTTACATATAGGTTGAATGGTACCAAAGAAGAGAGTTCCTTGTCAAAGTTCGTGGTGCACCGTCAAATATTTACAGAGTAAAAACAACTGTGGGTGTGATTGGTAGTAATATGTGACATTATTTATTTGTGCAAATACTATTATCCATTGACAATAAAGAAATACACATGTAGTTGTTATACAGTTGTTATGCAGTATATACCAGAGATTGAAACTAATGTGGGGTACCCCCAAAAATGGAACTGCAATTTTAAGCAAAAATGACGGTTGCTATTAAAAACATTAATTAAATCTCTTAAATGGTATGTGACCCCCCATTTTCTTGGAGGTAGATTAGATGTGAGGTGCCAAACTTATTATTGCTGTACTTCCTGGGTGTGTTGATATGCTGCTTATATCAGTTTTATTAGTACACATTAACATTATCGGCAATAGGAATTGATTTGGTCTATTAGAACCTATATAAAGAAGCATTCTAAGAGTACTACTAAAGCAATACATATCCCATACTGGGCCCATCAAATTGTTCTGTCTTCTAAGTTCAAGGGCCATAATTCTGTGAAAAATGGGTAAATTGCCATGAAAGTTAAACTCAATTTGTAACAGAACAAGATAAAGCTATACACAAAATTTCAGCTCAATATCTTGATGCATTACACAAAAAAGTCCAGACAATAAATTTCCATAATCTTCTAAGTTCAGGGGCTATAACTCTTTTAAAAATGGGTAAATCATCAGGAAAGTCAAACTTGATCTATAACAGTACATGATAAAGCTACAATGTATATACAAAATTTCAACTAAAGTACATGTATTGTGAAGAAGCATCCAGAAAACTAAAAGTGGGACAGACGGATGGACAGACAGAAGGAAATGATAAAATTATGAGACAGAATTTAAACATAATGCCTAACATGTTAAAGACATAACATGAGATGTTCTGTACATGACTATCAAATACTGAGGGTATTTATAGCCTTGCTATAACAATCAGCATTCAGAATTTATCTTGGAAGTATTTAAGTCTTAAAAAACAAATTTGATCCTAAATACCCTTTTAATGTTTCTATTTCACGGGCATAGGAAGGTGCCAAAATGTGGGTGGGGCACACACACATATATATATATATATTAGGGTCCTGCGAATCTCAATTTTCCGTTCGAATCGAATTTCGAATCGAATATTCAAAAATGTTCGAATCGAATCGAATTTCGAATACCTTGGAGAATAATCAAGTGTATCAAATGCAGTTCACGAAGGAATATTCAGCTTAGTAAAGGAAATTAGAAAAGACTTCATTGGGAGTACATACGGTGATTAACATGATTACATAAGGTTGAAGTTTAAATAATAAAATGCCCTAAATAGAAAACCAGTACATACGGTAGGTTGAACAGTTGAACTAATACTAGATAATATCTTGGAAGTGATCATTTATTGGCTTATAATTAGATCACAAAATAATTCAAGTAAACGTGAAAATTAACACTCATCACCAATCGGAGATCAAAACTAAATGCCAGTGGATATTCTTCGCACATACAAAAACAGAATCCTAAAAATTAAAAAAGAAATATACTTGTTAAGTCAAGCAATGTTTATTGACAGACTTAATTATTGATTCAGTGTGTCATGATGCATATAACATTATAATCACATCATTTTCTCTGCTTGAAGTCTGACATGGATGGGATGAGATCAGTGTTTTTATATCCCGATATGAGTGTCTCTGCATTTTGGCGAGACAGAGAGTGTCGTTTGTTGGTTGTAACGTTTGTGCCTGTGGAATTCACCCTTTCTGAAGAGCAGTTAGTAGCTTGAATGCCGAGTGTGTCTCTCGCAACTATAGCCAGGAGTGGAAAAGACTCCACGTGATCCTGCTTTGTCTTCCACATTGTTTATTGTTTATTAATGTTAATGGTTGGCCATATAGTTTGTTCCTCCTTTTCCAATTATTCGTACACTGCAATATTTGAAATTCCGAATATACAAAAATTGAATCGAATCGAAGCTTCGCGACGATTTCAAATCGAATCGAATATACGAAGCTTCGCAGGGGCCTAATATACATGTATATATAAATACATGTAAAAAAATATATAAAAACATCGCTGCTCTCACAAAGTGGGGGGGGGGGGGGGGGGGGAGACATGCCCCCTTGCCCCACCGCTTCCTAAATCTTGAAAATTAAATGTCCTTTGTCTTATAATTTACTTAAACAGGTAATGTTCTAAGTGAGTCCAGTCTCATCACTTGAGAAGATTGTCCTCTTCTCTTTTTTTTAAACCAGTTAATTTTCATTAAATCACAAACATTTTCAACTGCATTTAAACATACTTTTTGCATCTTATTTCAGTTTATAAAGATGAAATAGTTTTCCACTGATCCACCAAATCTTAGGTTGAAGAGGACTCTTTTTAAAATTCTCTCTCCATCCCTCTGCCCACCTAATCGACAATCCTAGATCAACATTCAACATTCTCGTCAGTTACAGGTATATCGACCAAAGAACTAATTATATATGGTGATCATTTTATTAATTTAAAAATAAAAAATATGACTAACCCTTTTTGGGAAGATGTTCTAGATAGCTGGCGAAACATCCAGTGTAAACAACCAATAGAAAATGAAAACGATATAGCTGGTATAAACATTTGGTTTAACAGTAAAATATTAATAAATAAGAAGCCTATTTTTTATAAAAAATATGCAGAAAATGGAGTTTGTTTCATTAGTGATTTAGTTAATACTGATGGAGGATTTCTAAATCTATGCGATTTTATTGCAAAATTTAATATAAAAACAAATTTTCTAGAGTATGCTTCTTTAATTAATGCAGTGAAATGTTTCATAGGAATATATGGAAAACATAATGATGAAATAAACGAGTCAATTATAAACGAAAAACCAGTCTACCCCCACAAGCTAAAACAACTTCTTAAAGACAAAACGGGATGTAGAGAAATATATAAATTGTTATGCTACACAAAAACCATTCCAAAGTCTCAATTAAAATATAAAAATAAAGGTTTTTGTTATTCACCAGCAGAATGGAATATATTATACAATATACCATTTAAATGCATTAGAGATACAACTTTACGTTGGTTTCAATATAAAATTCTACACAGATTTCTCGCTACTAACACATTTCTATATACAATACATTATATTAATTCAAATAAATGTACTTTTTGTAATCATATGCCAGAGACAATTAAACATCTATTTTATGAGTGTTGCTATGTTAAAGAATTTTGGAAAGATATTACAAACTGGATATTCAATACTATAGAAGAGTGCATAATTATAGATAAACATATTGCCATTTTGGGTCTGCTTAAAAAAAACAAATACATATGCAATAAATTGGTTAATTATTAACATAAAATATTATATTTATTCCATGAAAATACAAAAACAAAAATTAAACTTCTCTGCCTTAAAAACTATAATTAAAGAAAAGTTGGAAACTGAAAAATGTATCTTATATAAAAATGGTAATTATGAAGATTTCAAGACAGTATGGGAGCAGTGGTATAATTTATTTCAAACATCATAAAAATTTATTAAATCTATCAAATATTGAGATATATTTATTTCTAAAATACCTTCTTCCCACTTTATACTCCTTCACACATCTTTTTATAATACTTTCTTGTATCAATACTAATTCCATACATAACATCTCCTTTTTCTTCTTTTTTTCCTTCTTGGACCCAGAAAATAATAATTAAAAAAAAAAAATTAATAAAAAAACCCAAACAAACAAAATATCAACAACAACAATATACATGGATTTTATCTATTCGTGTGTATATATTTTGCTATTTATATGTATGTATATAAAACTGTGTATATCATATGAAATTTTAAAAATATTGTGAGACAGTGAGCTCAGGGCACCCCAACCCTGACACTGCCTTTTTATATTCTGGGGACAATAAAATTTAAAATTTAAAAAAACAAAAAAAACAAACAAAAAACAACATTGATGATGCTTCTTAACTTGAATGATACAGCTTCCAAATGTCTGTGAATTCTTAACTTTATAACTATGACAAACTTACTATAGTGTCCCAAGTGTAACAAGAACCTAGTCATACCTGATTTTAGTCTTATCTGACACTGACTGTAAATCATCACTGGGTACATCTTCAGCCATCTTGGAAGTTCCGCCATCTTTAAAAATATAAAACTTGATCGTCTTAAAGACCTAAATGTGAGACGATTACTCATATGGATCTTTTACATCAGACATATTCCTATATCATAAGACATCTGATATTTTTATGTTAATAAGAAGATTCATAAAATAGATTAAAAATACAGTGACATATTAAGGATGTATTAAAAAGTGATCTCTTAAAACAGGTGGTTGATTTTTACAGGCAGCCAATGCAGCATGTTTGAATGTGCATACATCTATATACAATCAGCATGTATCAATGTGCATATTTTTATACAACAGATGTTTTGTTTAAGGTCATCAATGACAAAACATTTTGATCATAAGCAATCAAATCTGATTACCAGTTTAGAAAATGGATGCTATCTTTACTTTTTATTTTCTAATTACATTAAAAAAATATATAATCATTGTAAAAGTACAGTAAAAGAACAATGAGTTGAAATGATTTGATAAAATGAGATGATATGCTTATAGTTCAAAGGAAATGAAATTATCAAATTAGAACACATTCAAACACATTCAAATAACATAGTTTAAAAAATAAATTAAAGAAAGAAAACATTTGTCTCAAAAGTTTTTTTTGGTGAAAATAAATTCATCACCTTGGTTTGTGAAAAGTAAGTTGTAGTAAAGGTCATTAGGAATGCGAACTTCTGGCCAGCTGAAGTCTTTTCCTTCTTCCTTAGTGAGAGTCGGTTTTACACGCAATCCGTCTTCCGCATCCCAGCCATGACCGTACACATAGAACAGTTTCTTCTGTCGGACTCTAACAGGACCGTGTGTCACATGCAACACCTTTAATCCATCCTTTGGTTGTTTGTCTGCATCTGAAGTGGATATTATTTTCATATTTTACAGACTTTGACATAAAAACAATTATGGGTAGTGATTAATTGCTTCTCAAACTAAAATTATGGAGAACTATTTAAAATTAAGATACATGTATTATCATGCTGATACCATATAAATTCACTTGCTAAAGGCAACTAAAAATGAGTAGTACTCTCCTTGAACTAGTCTCAGTGGAGTGATGAGGAGCAAGAATGTTAGTCCACTTAAACGGTGAGGTTTTATTTTAATGTAATTTATTTATTACTGAAGTTTACACAAATTAAATTCTGTTGAAAAGGTCATTATGCTAAATAGCTCATAACATAAAATGTATATATTCTTTAAAGGTAATTAATTGTAAAATTGTTGCTAATGACACCTCAGCCCAGTTTAAAGAGTAGTTATGTGATATCTAACAAATGGTTATTTCAACAATTGGTCCTAGTGATGTTCCAATGATCGATTATTAAAATCCATATATGTTACTGTTATATTTTTTTTTTGGAATCATGTTGCCAGTTTGGGACTTAACTGTCTATTTATCCTTACTGGATCTCTTTTTGTCTATATTATATTTTCACGTTACTGATGCTCAATTTCACTTTGATATGAAACCGGGCTTCTAGATTATGGTAGCCCCACTCCCATGGCTAGTGATATTCAATGTTGGGCTAGTAAATAATTACTATTGCCATGCCCAATGGCTAGTGAATTGTTTTTTTTGTCAAATGTTGCAGTTAAGTATTTTGTAAATATCATGCCCCCACTCAATCCCCAATGTTAGTGTTTATAAGCTACATCTCCTTCTTTAGGTGACATATCTGATTATTACTATTATTTAGTAAAATTGTATTAACTTAAAGTAAAGTAGGGATAGTGAATATTTAATGGTGACTAGTAGACTTTTTAAATCACTGATCCTATGGCTAGTGGATTTTTTAAAAATTCTAGACACCCTGTATCAAAATGTTATATTATTTTCGATTAAGATTATGTTATGCCTATTTACTATGTAACATGTACGGTAATGAACATGGGGTTCCAACCCTCATATTATCAAAACACAATTTGGGGGGGCAATAAAACACACAACACAAAAAATCCTCTTCATAGAACTTATTGGCATTAAAAAAAAATCCCTACAAACCTGATCCAAATGTGTTGAGACGTGAATGGTAAAAGTAATTTGTTTTGCCACAAGCTTTTATTCCCTCATACGGCTTCTCAACTCTCTGTGCTTTGTTCCTCGGCTCCCCATCATACTGTGTGTATCTGTATCGGATAGACCCATGCTGCACATCAATCAACACTGGAGTGTCCAGAAGTACAGTCTGAGGATTAGAAACAAAATAATTAAATTAGTACAGTCAAGTGCGATAAATCAAATTTCAATATTTTTAAAAGTTCCTAAATAGAGTAGTGATAATAAATTTTATGAAATTGTAAATTATCACTTTTTAAAATTGCATTAGTTCCTGGGTGTATTTAGGGGTAAATTAACACAGATAATTCAAAATCATGGATTTATTTTTGATTCACCGAAACATGAAAGAATGAAGCTGTATGTATAAAAAAAAACAATTAAAAAATAATAATAATAAAAACCCACAAGAGAACAGTTCTGAATTTTTAATGCAATATAAATTATGCTACTGGTATTAGGCTATAAAAGAACTACTTGGTTTCAAAAGCTTGATTGCCAAATGTGTCTAAAATACAAATGTTTTCCTAAATCTGATTCCAGAGACCTTTAATTTGATTATTATTCAGTCAAATCATGACATTAGACTGACATGTAGTAAACCAGTACTGAAACTACAAGAAGAAACCTGGCAACCATGTGCAAAACTGCACTAATCTTGTGCTGACCTAGTGCAGTGCATGTGCCATAACATGTAGTGACAAACACTGGCATAGAAAAGGGGGGGGGGGGGGAGGGCCATGTACCCCCCACTTTTCAGATAATTTGATTTATATTTGCTTTACAATAGTGTAAAAGTGTGTAAATATATAAGTGTGCCCCCTCCCCTTTTGGCACCTTCCTACGCCACTGAGTCAAAGTTAATACATGTACAAGGTAAAACAATGCTTATACTTTGTTAATACTTTTGTTTGTTTATTTTATTTTGTGTTTTATGGGGGTTGGGGTAGAAAAAAATAAAGTATTTTAGAAGGGCTTCTATAATTTTCCAACAATCCACTAGGCTTTAACAATAGGAAAAAAAGAGAGGCTAAAATGCTTTACAATCACTAGGTAATAATTAACGTAAGTTTTATTGTAACTAATATTTGTGTGAATAACATTAATAACTTTAAAGTTGGTTTTGATTCTGTACCATTAATTATTTCCTTAGTATACAGTTGAGATTGAAGACAGTGTCGACAGATGATGCCATCTTGTGGATTAATGTTTTGTTACAGGCAAAGCACCAAGTGAACACTGGAGACATCATTCATGCAGTCTAGTTAATACAGTCCTGGTGTGACAAGAATTTCACATGCTTCAAACACCTTGGGTTGGTTGAATGTTAATTAGTAGTGTCAACTAAACTGTCAGTCTGGTTACAGCAATTTAATAACAAAAGGAGAAGACATCAATTTTTAATGATATCATCACAATTATAGACAGTAAAGTGGAACTGGGGTGAGTTTTTAACTTTTTGGGTGAGGGTTAATTAAACAAGGTAGGGAGGGAATTTGTTTTAGGGTAAGTTGACCTGTTCCTGCTGGCAACGTTTTGACTGTCCACTATTTCCAAACTGTACAGAGTCATCTGTAGTCTCATCCTAACATATAAACAGGATGTAAGGTTAGACAGAACACTCAACAGGTGCATGTGCAGGAATGTTTTATGGGAGAGGGAATCTAGACTGTGGTGACCAACGTTCATTGAGGGAGGGGCACAGGCACTTGACACATATTCATAATCATATTGGTATACATGAATAAAATTCAAAATTTGTTGTTAATCGATAAACTTGGTATATTTTCCAAACATTTTGCTTATACTGTCTTCATACATGACAAATTTATTGCCACTTAACGTGTATTTACATATACCAAAAATTTCGATCCCTACTATATAAAAGATATTGGTATATATAATTACTCATTAAATGACAATAAATTGTCATGTATTAAGACAGTAAATTCAATTATTGTGGAAATGAAGATAACTCAACATTATACACATTTCAATTTGGTATACTCTTCTTCAAATATATTACATTGATTTATCGTCTCAGTATGTATTATGACGTAGTATGTATTTTGGCGCGCTATCTTTAAATAGCAATTGTGAGTCATGCAGCCATTTTTGTTGACGGAAGTATTTTTTATTGATAAGAATAACGCAATGTTTTCAATTTGCCAGTTTGCAGCAAGTATAAACAATTAAAAATACCATGTAATTAAAAGTACTATTTTCCATAAGGCACTTTTAACATACATAAACATCCCTCTATCTCCAAATTTTCTCAATGACTTTTACTCACCTGCTGCACGAAACATTGTCGTCTGCTACTATTGAAAAAAAAACAAGTCAATCTATTTTTATGGACGTCCGAATGAGTCCCCTGTCCTTATTTTACATGCACTGTATACGATTATATTGGGTCAGGATTAAACAACGTTCAAGTGCATATTACATCTTAAAATAATATCTATTTCATATGAAATGTAAAGTGGACATTGTTTTGAATAATACTAATAATAAACAAACAAAAAAGTCTTGAATGGCTGTCAAATTTACCGCCACCCGATCAATGTACAAATAGTGACTATGTTTGCACTTTTAATTGTGTTATTTTTGACGTGTATTATTAATATGGAATTTATGGACATCGTTTCCAGGTTGTTTTCCTTAAATATTGGTCATTCACAAGTTATCTGGATGTTTCGGGTCAAAATACATACCACATCAAAAAGGTTAGAATATTACAGTATGCACATGTAAGCTAAAACTAAAACAAAAAATCTCACTATATATTGAATTTAATGTTTATATTTCAGTGATATATATACATTAGGTTATGTCACTGTAAATAATAAAAAAAGCATCGTTATTTTTACACTACGCGAGATCGTTGCTTATCTGCATCAAAACCCATACCGCGAGGATATATACAATAATTCTGTCAAGTAGGGATCAAAATTTTTGGTATATGTAAATACACGTTAAGTGGCAATAAATTTGTCAGGTATGAAGAGAATATGAGCAAAATATTGCGGAAATATATCAAATTTACTGATATACAAGAGAATTTTAAATTTTATTCATGTATTGTATATATCGTACCGTCATACAATTTCGATCGACATGTTTTCGATACTTTGTTTGTAACTGCATGTATCGCGAGATTATGCTATATATTACGTCACTATCAGCCTGAACATAAACAACGAAGTGTCTTTTTCCTCACAATATTAAAAATGCTTCAAGTCAAGCTGCCAACTTCATGTTTTAATTATAATACCATAAATAGTGTGCATGTTATCAGTTTTTCGTAATGCAATATTTTGGTACTAATGAAATGCTTCGCATAGCGATATCCAGATATCACAAATCCCTGCAAAGTTATCGTCTGCAACACTGACATCTGACCTGCCAAAGTTAGACGATATGCCACGTGATCATTACACTGAACAATAAAATTTATGGAAGGCTGGTTGGGTTAACTCTTATGTCATTCATAGCAACATTCTTTTCGGTAATTTCTGGTGGAGGCATGTTTACATGTGCATTTACATTTACTACAAATAAAGGTGGTTTGGTGGAATTAGATTTTTTGAAAATATATAGTTCTGTACCTTTGTCAGAGTACTTACGGTGACAGTCTGAATTTAGGTGCCGTTGATACGTATAACAAGAGGATTAGACATTAGCCTATGACGAAAACATAATGTAAATAGGTTTTCAGTAAACACTGTCTATTGGTCTGAAGATTATTCAATATTTTTTACAAGTTACAAACATTTCATGATTTTATTTTCAAATCAAGATTTTGATGTAAATTATTGCACGGAGTATAGACCCTTCACTGCCATAACAAGGACAAAAATTGACAGCCAATGAAACTATCGAAAACATATGAGGTTTGTGAAAATATAGCAGTAACACCTGTAGTATGTACGACTTAGCAGCTAGTTTTTTTGGAGTAAAACTTGGCGTTCATGGGAAATTATCACTGGTTTTTTTATAATAAACTAATGTGACTTGAGAAAGGTAAAGTAGTATTGTATGTACGTAGTATTGTTTTTATTATTTATTTATTTTTTGCTTATCGTATCGAAAACATAACGCCAGGATACTAATATGTGCCAAGTGCCTGTGGGGAGGTGGGGGGTGTTAAAATAAAGACAACTTGTCAATAAATGTATCCTCTATACAGTAATATAGAAGATGAATATTCTTTTTAGTATATATATGACTGATTTAATAATTAACGCCATGCCCACTATTATTTATTTTACCTTCTTTTCCTGTTTAGCCAGTTTGTCAGCGTAAACCACTCTCGGATTAGCGGGCGCTCCTACCACCGGCTCACGACTACTACCGCTTCCCATAATGATCAGGAAAATGTGTGAAGCTTTACAAATACATAGTTTTTACCAAAAAAAAAACTTATCTTATGTCAGTAACATCCGAAACTTTTCAACACGGAAAAGCGTCATAAATGTCACGGACAACAGTTGATTGGTCACGAGTCGGTTGTTGCTCACGTTTCTTATGACATGGCAGAAGTTCACCTACTCTAAGAAACCAGTCTATCTATACTCATTCTTTTAAATCTTTTTGCTGCAAGTGGTGCCTGTGCATGTGTGGTATGAAACTTTGAAAGGAAAATAAATTTGTTTTGTTTAACGACACTATTAGAGCTCTTTGGTTATTAATAATTGGCTATTGAATGTAAAACATTTGGTAATTATAACATTATAGTCATAGAGAGAAAACCTTCTACAATTTTTCATCAGTAGCAAGGGATCTTTTATATGCACCATATAGGATAGCACATACCACAGCCTCTAATATACCAGTCATGGAGCACTGGCTGGAACAAGAAATAGCCTAATGGGCCCACTAATGGGGATTGATCCTACACTGACCACACATCAGGCAAGCACTTTACCACTGGGCTCCATATCAAGCCCTAGAAAGTAGTATGGAGTTAGATTCCATATTACAAGGTTTATAATTAATAGCTGCAGTGACACCTCATCATATTACTGCAGTATTTTACTACAGCTACAGTTTAATAAACTCTTGTTTTTCACTGTCATTTATTTCAACTTATTTTTTGTGCTTATATCCAATTAAGGTTCAAGCACGCTATCCTGGGCATATATCTCAGCTATCTGGGCTGTCAGTCCAGGACAGTGGGTTAGTGGTTAGTTATTAGTGGTTAGTGAGAGAAAGGAGGGTGTAGTGATCTTACACTTACCCAGTGAGTCATTAAAATCGCTCTGGGTGGGAGCCGGTACCGGGCTGTGAACCCAATACCTACTAGCCTTATGTCCGATGGCTTAACCAGAACTGCATTTCTACAACATGAGCAGCATTTCCACAGTGAGCAATTGTATGCGTATGACATAATTAGATATTGAGTCTGGACTCTAAAATTTGTATAAGCATGGGCCCTGGTGAAGTTTGTGAAACACCCCCCCCCCCCCAAAAAAAAAAAAAACACGTGAAAAATCTCTAAACTGGACCCTCAGTAAACTGGAATTTCCCCCAAATCAACATTTTTCATGGTCTTTTTTTAAATATCAGTACAGAATATAACCTTTCTCAACTGGATACCTCTTAAAGTGGACTTTTTACTTTGTCTCATGAGTGTCTGTTTTAGAGGGGTTTCACTGTACTTTGTAACAGAAACCAGAGGAACAGCATCATGCTTCTCATCGTTATGTGACATATTATAGCTTCATTTTACTGATGGAAGATACAAACACATTCTACAGTTTAATAAACTCCTGTTTTATCACCACCTGTAGTTATCATGAACTGTTTCATACACATACATGTCTGCACCATGTTGTTAAAAGTACATGTAATTTGTAACATAAAACAGGGAAATACACTGTTAAGACAGAGAATAATAAAGTTTGAAATGACATAGCCAAATGGATACTGTTCAAAGTATGATTTGCAAAAGTAAGATCATTAATGTTAATGATCTATTCAGAATGAACCTTCAATTAATTTTTTAAAAAGCCAATTTTAGTTTGAGCCACTTTTTAACAACTCACCCCCATTTGGCAGTGAAAGAGAAAATGTTGTGAATACCCAAGTTAAAACATGGGTGTACCCGGTAGTGATTTAAAAGCGTACTCATAATATCGAGGTTGGTCTTAGCACTGATTCTTTGTGTAGTTGTGGAAATCATTTCAAAACCAAATAAAAACATTTTCAGCGAATTAATTTTAAATGAAAGGCAAAGACAAATTCTCTGGAATTCATTGCAAAGATTGCAGCCAATAAATTTACAATTGATTTTAAATGGTAAAAGTGTTCTAAGTGAAGAAGACAATAAATAATTTGTTTTATGTGTATTAATATATAAATGAAACAAAGCGTTTCCCTTAATTAGTAAATAATGTATGGTCATTTTTGTATGGCCTCTATGTAATCAGATTGTGATGCCTTGTTTTTTGTTGTGACTGCAGCAGACCTGCCATCTGATTATCAAACACAGAGAAACATTATTACTTCTTCTTTCATTCCTTCTTTCCTTCCTTCCTTCCTTCCTTCCTTCCTTCCTTCCTTCCTTCTTTCTTTCAATAATATTCAGTTCTGTTCATATTTAAATTGCATATATATATATATTGGTCATGACATGTATGTATTAAGGAGAAGGCCTAGTATGTTATATAACTTTTGCCTAATCAATATGGGTTTTTTAGAAAGCAATAAAATATGTTTTGATAAAAATCTCACCCCACCATTCTGTCCTTCACACAATCTCCTTCATGAATATTTCATTTCCACAGAATTGCATGTTCACACAAACAAGCATTTGGAATATTTGTTATCAACAAAGAAAACTGCCAGATCTAAATTAAAATCATGGCCTTTGAACAGTTCCAAACCTATGTAACCTTGTATTAAAGTGAATATAAGACAAAATCGCTCAAATCAGTACAAGACAAAACAGTCCAAAACATGTATAACTTTTCTTCTTTTTTAAAGTTAAGATGAAATAGATTTATTATTTAAGCCAATTGTTGCAGCATGTAAATGGATAGACTGGATTATTTAACTCAAGACTATACCACACCATGATCGTGTATGGTGAATCTATAAGGATAACAAAACTGTTACCCCTAAAAACAAAAGATGATGAGACTACACTGGGTATAGGTAACAAATATTTATTAAAAAAAAGATTTTAAAGGGACATTCCTGAGTTCACTGCATTATAAGATGTTTCCGACTAATAAAATATTTCTACAATTAAACTTACATATTAAATATATTTTCTTGTTTAGAATAGCCGTGTCTGTATATTCAATGTCTTTCTGGTCGTCTTAATATTTGTAAGAAGCCCAAACTGGATTTTGTTTTTAAATAATTTTGTACATACGAAAAAACTATATTTTAGGATATACAATGAAATTTAACCTAGTACAAATATTAGAATGATCAGAAACATGTTTAATATACAGCCACTAATATTTTATGCAGAAAAATATATTTGGTATGTAATTACAATCGTTAAAAAGTCTTTGTTAGTCGATAACATCTTTAAAATTGCAGCAAACTCAGGAATGTCCCTATAAATAAATTTGTAGGCCTTTTTTTCTCTTTTTTTTCAATGAGATGCACCCAAAAAATATAAAAAAGGTAATTACTATATTGATGATTAAAGAGGAAAACATTTTGTACTGAGGATACCGGTAAAAGAAAAAAGAAGACTCTTCGTGATTAAAAGAAACTGACTTATTACCAAGCTGTAAAAAAAGATTCAAGATTTGATGAGCAAAGGAAAAGAAAGTGAAGAAAGAGACTGCTGTACCTATTTACACAGAAATAATCATAAATGCAGACACTTTGTTTTAAAAAACAAACTGACACCCACACAGAAAGGAAATCAATGTTTTGAACAAAAAAAAAGAAGTTTGTTTTGTTTTGTTTAACGACATCACTGGAGCACATTAATTAATTAATCATCACCTATTGGATGTCAAACATTTGGTAATTTTGACATATAGTCTAAAAGAGGAAACCTGCTACATTTTTTCATTAGTAGCAAGGGATATTTTATATGCACCATCCCACAGACAGGATAGCACATATCACAGCCTTTGATATACAAGTCGTGGGGCATTAGCTGGAATGAGAAATAACCCAATGGGCCCACCGACGGGGATCTATCCTAGACCGTGTTTTGAACAAATATATGCAAGTGCATGTACATTATTTAAACAGCAGCTAGTACATATCAAAACTATGGCAATTTGAACAAATTCGAATTTTTGAAAAGAAACTCTCCCGAAGCTATGTCCCCCACCCACAATAACAGAAATAAATTTGTACAAGCACCTTTACAGACAAAACACAGTTTAGCGGTTTTGTATATTTAAAGAGTCTGATTTGGACAGTTAATTAAACAATGTCATCATAATAATATACTGAAGATCAAAAGAAATGCAAATACTTATATAATTTAAGAGAAAAAAAGAGAAGGCATTAACACACAGAGATTCAGGAGAATTACAGTTTGATACACAATTTGTCATTTCACAGACCTGAGCATTTGTCATTAAGAAAACCTACTTACAAACTATAATTATATTCATATACGTACCGTATCTTTGTTTAACACCCAACAGTCAATGAGTATTTTCGTGCTGGGGTGTCATGAAACATTCATTCATTCATTCTAATAATTACAAACTAACCGTAACCCTGATTTGCATTTCTTATGGTGATCAGTATATATAAAAAAAAAAAGTCTTTAATTTTGTTATCACTTTATACCAATATAAAGTGGTTGGCATTGATGCCTCTAATTGTAGTTTTTAACACAGCAGTCATGTAGCAATGGTTGAAAAAAAGTTTTTTTTGCTTAACGACACCACTAGAGTACATTGATTTATTAATATCGGCTACTGGGTGTAAAACATTTGGTAATTCTGACATAGATAGGAAACCAGCCATATTTTTCCATTAGTCGCAAGGGATCTTTTATATGCACCATTCCACACAGGATAGCACATACCAGTCTTTGGCTGGAACAAGAAATAGCCCAATGAGCCCACCGATGGGGAACGATGCAGGAGCCACCATGCATCAGGCAAGTACTTTACAACAGGACTACGTCCTCTGCCCCCACTCCCCCTCCACCTCATGGTTCAAGAAATAGAACCGTAAAATGCTACATAGTTGTCAGATCAATATTAGTCAAGACTAGCTCTGGGCAAGTAGAACATTTTCCCAAATTATATCTGAAAAAATAGAAAACCCCAGTTATTTTTCAAAAAAAATCTCCATATTACATTAATTATTTCACCAAATTACAATAAAATTTGCTGATTGTTTTTAAAATTCACATTTTCTGAATTTGGTGAGTGACAGAGTTAGCCGTGACTGCTGTATATGTTTTACCAACTTTCACCTTGAGTAAATAAAACAGCATACAAATCGAAAATAGAAATATTTTATTACAAATTGCAAAAATATAAACATACAATGGTTTGTCACGTGTAGAATAAGCACTTCAAAACACACATTTATATGCATACAATTAATTATGGTATTTTTCTTCCCTTTTTTATTATTATTATTTTTTTATCCCTTTTTCTACCAGCTTTAAATTGTCTTGCTTTTATTCGTTGCTAAACATTCAGAGTATTATGCTTTCGACACCTATCATTCATTTTAAAATCCTGAGTTTTTGGTGTGCTGTTTCTGATAAAAAAAAAAAAAAATGTACGGCATGCAGCTTTAAGTACTATACAAAAAAAGAAGAAGAAAAAACAAAAGAAAAACTATTTACTGAATACTGCATTGTTTTTTCCTCTTTTTTTTCTTTCTTTTTGGTTCCTTTCTTCAATTTCATGGAAAATATGCCATCCTCCTAAAAACTATTGACATAATTATAACAAATGAACAACCCTAATTATGCCTGTCAATTTTGACTTCCTGGTTACAAAGACAAATATCAAAGTGCAGTAGTTTTCCTTGCACAGCCCAGTGACAAAATGCATTACTTTAATTTGACCTTCAGAAAAATACTGACGATCAAAGCAGCCAAAGTCTTATCTGAAGTTATTATTATTTTTTATACATTTTTTTAAACACAAATATAATAACACATTTATAATAATATAAAAAATGTGGAGCTAAACATTAACTTTGGTTTGACTGCACACTTATTGTTTACAAATGCAGAACAAATTCACTCAAAACTGGACTTAAATGAACCTTGTATGACTACCAGGTTTACAAAGAGCCTATTATTTTTATATACCGATATATATAATACAATGCAGATAACTGGACCTGTACATAAAGGACACCTGATAAACTCAGGCCATGATTTAGGTCATCATTATAAACAGGTTTCAGTGTTAGATTTACATTCAAATTGTACATGTCCTACAAATTTTAAGTAGCATAATTATGCTTACAATAGTGATTTGAAAAAAAAGTATCACCTTAGTCTGAACTTTAGGAATCATTAAATATCATATTAATTAAATTAAACAGTTAAACAGATGGCCAAAAGCTAACAAATAAATAATAAAATATTAGTCATATTAAAAAATAATATAAAGACATGTTAATGGACGGATGGATACCTAAATATATCCACAAGAAGGTAAAAAATAAAGTAATACTTAATTTATATATCACATGACCTATAGTAAAAGCAGTATGGTCTGTTAGTTTAGAATAGTTTATTACACGATAGCACCCTCATCTCAGTTTGGTTAGGATACATTAAAAACTACTACTCTCTGAAAGTTAACTCGTCAAAGAATTCAGCACAGCATACAATCAAGTGAAAAACACACATACACTGTCAGTATCAGAACATGTGAACATCTGTATAACATCATACACCATCTGTTCACATGAACATCTGTATAACAAAACACACCATCTGTACATGTGAACATCTGTATAACATGAACCTCTATATAACATTATACACCATCTGTATATGTGAACTTCTGTATAACATGTGTATATCATCTGTGCATGTGAACATCTGTATAACATGTAAACATCTGTATAACATGTGAACACATTTGTACATGTGAACACATCTGTATAACATGTGAACACATCTGTACCTGTGAACATCTGTATGACATGTGAACACTAATTGCATAATAGGTATACACCATGTGAACATCTGTATAACATCATACACCATCTGTACATGTGAACATTTGTATATCATGTGTATACTAACTGCGTAATATGTATACACCATCTGTACATGTGAACATCTGTATATCATGCAGTCAACAAGTTCAAAGCATATCAACACATGGTGGGGTGGAACAGCAGTTCTGAACTTCCACCGATCAACCTTAATTGTTTTGGCATGTTTGACCTCAATAAATTACATATAAAAATGCAAAATATACACATATTGATGAATGGATACTAAATATATCCACATTAATAAAAAAATTACAAATATCACATATCTACATAACACTTCAGTAAGGTTGTACTAATTTATCACAAAGAATTATACTATAAATCATTATGACAGTAAATCTGATTCAGTCAAGTACTCTGTATATTTTTGCACTTGATTTCAAGATTTAAAAAAAATAGTAATTTTTTTCACAGACTTCATCATCATTTATACCCTAATGTACCCTAGCATCAGCAATAGAGGCAAAACAAAGATCATCGCTGCTGCTGCTACATCATCATTCATATCACTGGTATCATAATAAAATGCGCTGACATGAAATAGACAAAATGTTCAAAGCCTAACTGAAAAATAGTCAACATGTTCGAAGCCTAATAGAAAAATACACATACTACACCAACCACCTTCCTTATGCATTGTACTGCTTTCCCCAAGTTAACCGTTACAACTGAAATGAAGCTGTAAATAAAACATCCTGCTATATTGTTGTTAAGTGTATTGTATGTGTACAGAAGATGGCCTTGTAAATGGGGAAACATGTGCCAATCCTTTTGTTCTTTGTGCAATAAATTGTACAATATGTTTTCAATCAAAACCACCTTCTAGTTTTAATAACACAAATATATTTCCAGTTGAAGTGAAAAACTCACCACCTATAGCTGGTATCCTAGTCTAGTTTTATTTGCTTTTCCTGATATCATATTAAGCAAAACATATGAAGACAGAACCTTGAGTATTACTAGTAACCACAACTATCCCTCTCACCCAAGAATATTCTTCATTCCATTATTACAGATAAAAATCAATTTGGAGGGAATTAAAAAACTTTTTTTTTCTTCTAATTTTACAACCACAGATGCATAAGACGATTAACACATTATATGTATGTCTGTATGTTAGCTAGTGAACTGTCAGACTATCTCTCCTATATAATGAAATGCTATCACATAAAGGTGTGTGTACAGTGACAGGACTCGTGGACATCAAGTGGCGGCCTGGTATGAGATCAGACAGATGGGTTTGACTTGCGACTCGTCAAACACGATGTATTCCTGATACAGAGAGAACTCATCATTACCACACGCATCCATGCCGAGACGACCAGGTGTCTGGAAGAATGGAAATAATAATAATAATAATAATAATAATAACAGTAATAATAATAATAACAATAACAATAATAATAACAGTAATGATAATAACAACAATAACAATAATAATAATAACAATAACAGTAATAATAATAATAGCAGTAATAATAATAATAATAGTAATGAGCGTTCTGAGAATACTGCTAAAGCAATACATGTCCCCTACAAATGTTCATTTTCATATCTCCTAAATTAAAGGGCCATAACATTGTGTAAAATGGGTAAATCGCCATGGAAGTTAAACTTGATCTGTAACAGTTCGTGATAGAGCTATATAAACAAAATGTCAGTTCAGTATCTAGAGGCATTATGAAAAACCCCACCTGGAAAACTACACAGACAGACAGAAGGATGGTAGGGCACTAACAAGCATTCTGAGAGTACTGCTAAAGCAATACACATCCACTACCGAGCCCAACAAATGTTCAAATCTCCCAACTTCAAGGACCATAACTAAGTAAAACAGTTAAATTTTATTTTTGACAGAGTTATGGCCCTTGAATAAATTCCCATAAAAATCAAACTTATCTGGCCATAATTCTGTCAAAAGCTATATAAATATTTTTAGCTGAATATCTTGAGGTGTTGTGAAAAGAAATCAGGAAGCCTATATGTGGGACAAATGGACAGAGACATACTGAAGGACTGAGACAAAACCTATAGTCCCCACCGGTTGGACCGGTAGGTGACTAACAATAAATAAAAATAAGTTTATTATTTTTATGTGATCATCATCTAATGATGTAGTGTTAGGCAAATCCATCCTTTCCTTTTGTCTGTCTGTCCATATCTCTGTCCAGCTGCATGTATGATGAGGAATCAGTGTTGCATTTCAAATCTGTATCTATGCTATAGAGTAATAGCAAGTCAAAGCAGCAAAATATCAAATCAAAGTGACTTAACAAATGATGCAGAAAGTGCTGATTGTTTTCAGCCGATACTTACAGAATAATTTGTATTCACATCATCTGGTAATTCTATATGTTCTTAAATTTTTGCATTATTTTTGTTTCCATTCTTTTTTTCCAGACTTAGCTGTCACAAATGATATGATATATGTGCTTCGTATGCATGTGAGTACATCCAGCGGATGTATTCTGTGTCAAAAATAATAAGGATTGAGTAAAACCACTTACTATGATACTGTCAAAACCATCCTTTGGCCTCTTTCTTGTACGGTCTTCTTTTATAACTGTTTCCACAGTACCCAGACCAACCTCAGCTAACAACAGTTTACCCAACTGTAATGAAACAGAATCATGAAATGTTTTACATTACAAACAAAGAAGACAGCTGTAAAGTACCATCCTTGTTTACAGAATAGTGTTCCATGAGAATATAAAAATAACAACACCACGCTAAAAAATTAACAAGCTCAATAAAAGTATTTTTTTTTTACCTTTAAATGAATTTTTCACACAATGTCAATGAAACATATACCTCTTAATTACCATTATAACACAGGTGGTATTTACTCATTAAGGTTAAGATAAAATTTCCAATGCTTGTTTCCCTACTGCACTTGCACATACTCACTGCAGAGAACTGAGCGGCAGTTGATGGCTGTTTTGAAAAGTAAAGACCTCTTCCATAATCTCCATGCGTAAAATCTGAAAATATATGTATTAAAATTAATTATTAAATTAAGTATATTACTATCCATATGGTTGAACATAACTGAGTTTATAATAATCATACTATTGCTTTTTGTTCTTGTAATTCTGATAGATTCATCAAATTTTGGTTAATTTGCCACAACTTATTTAAAATGTTGGTTTTAGTTTGGGGTTTTTTTTGTTTTTGTTTTTCTGTTGTTTTTTAGCCCAAATATTGAGTACATAATTGGTCTCTCTTGCTGGGTTGGTGTTGTTGTGTTTTGTCTCTGTGGAGAGAAGAAAACAAATTGATATATTAAATCTTCATGTAACTATGTATTATACTTATGTCTCTCTTATTATGTATGTCGATATCATGTTAATAAAAATGGAAAAAATAAATTAATAATAATAATAATCATCATATGAAGCACACATGTAATAACAAGTGTTATGATGTAATTGTGGGAAGAGACGTCATAACATGACATTGCTTCTCCAGTCCTAGCTCAGACTGTGCATTTGAAATATGGCGACATTTCGTCATCTCCTTCTAGTTGTGGCTGAAACATTTTGAGTTGGGTGTTGTTATTCATAAATAAAACAACAATAATAATATGGATAATAAAGAAATTATTACACTTGCGTGTGAGTCGTACTAATTTTACGAAATTCGTGTCAGCATTCATGTATTGCCCTCGCTCTCACCCGGACAATACAAAAATCCCGACACTTGTTTCGTAAAATCAGTACAACACACAAGCTCATATAATAATCTCTATATATGCACATTTAACTCTAGGAAGAAACAGTGAACATAACATCATTTTAATTGAATTCACATGCTTCCATCCAGTTGAGATTCAAGAAAACTTGGGTATCTGAGGCATAATTCAGAAAACTCTTTTTAGCTCTCTTAAGCAACATCATCCTTGCAAGTCTTTTTGCATTGCACGACGACTATGCAAAGTTGCAAGAGTTTTGTGAATTAGACCCTTGGGCTGTTTGTACAGAATTTGGGTTAATGGTTAATTTTTAGTGATTAGTGAGAGAAGATAGTGTTTAGTGGCCTTACATTTTCTCATTAAGCTGTTAACTCATTCTTGGTGGCAATCTAATTAAAATTAGCTCCACTATTACATGTGGATCTAACACTAGCCAGTTGGAGCTCATGTCCACCATTCAAAATCTTACTTGCAGAATCCTGCCAGTGATTTAAAACTAACAACATTGCGTAGTCCCCAATGTCCAGGTAACATTTCATGTGTAAATAATAATTTAAATATTGACCAATCACATTTCGCCTTTTATAACGTTATTTGGGAGCATACAAATTCTAAAAATATCGGGCGAGTCTATTTTAGTGGCCGCAGTACAGCGAACCATACCAATACGTATGGGGTGGGTTATCAGTCTTCAATTTTACATTAAAAATTATTTATTTATTTATAAAAAACAACAACTAAATCAGTCTTCAGTTTTACATTACAAATTAGTTATTTTATAAAATAAAACATGTTTTAAGGCATTCTTAATTCACACGAAACATGTCGTATACCCTCAGGATAATTCGGAATGTTTTCAAATTATTTTTAAATCACTGGCAGGATTCTGCAAGTAAGGTTTTGATTGGTGGACATGAGCTCCAACTGGCTGCTGTTAGATCCACATGTAATAGTGGAGCTAATTTTAATTAGATTGTCTTGGTGGGAGCTAGTATTAGAATGCAAACTCAGTTCCACTACTTCAGCGAGGCTGATCAATCATTATATAATTGAAAGCAATGTTACCTTCTTCAGAAAAACCATGTCTGAGTATCTCCGGTATCCTCATGGGTCTCTCCAGAGAACCACAATAGTAGAGCTCTGTTACCAAGTCACAATTGTGAAGCTTTTGTCGGCTTCTGTTGAAATTTTCCTTTACGTCTTCTGATAACGTTGCCTGGAATAAAAATCACAGACACTAAAATACCACAAATTTAGCATGATTGGCTTATCTGTATCATGATATATTATCTTAATAGTCTGGGATCCAAGGGCTTGAAATTTTGATGGACCTGACTCCGCACAACATACTTTTGCTTTGCTATTTATTTGTTAGAACAGACCTTCAGGGTAAACAATTGGGTGGTCTGCTTTGCTGGAAACATTGCAAACAAAAAATATGACCATATGTTCATGTATACTGCTTTTTGTTGAATCACAGGCTCTATTGAATTGGGGCATTTGAGATTTCATCAATTGTTTTAGTAATTAACCACCTATAGTTTTAATTACTTTCCCTGTTGGACAAGCAGAAGTACAGACAGCAACAAGCCACGAAAACTGAAGTATATCCATATTGTTTTTTAAGTTTACTTTTGAAATTAATGTGTTTTATACCCGAAACCTAAATTGGTTAAAAGTACACTATCTGTATGTACATTAAAACAGCTGTAGTTTTAGTACTTTATAACTATCAAACCCTAAACATAATGGCAAACTGTCATATGTATGTTTGTTAATATTTACTTGCTAGTGAGTAATGTCAGTGAAACTGTAAAATTACATGTCGATCATTTCATTGAAGCAGATAAAAGCGGTCTATTAATACAGCATATAATCTGTGTTTTATTTAAATAAATCGTAGATGGTTATTTAGATTTTAAAATATGAATAATAATAAACATCATCAAATCTATGGAAAAACAAATGAAGTTTGTACCACCTTATCTTGGAGGTAGTATTTAAACACCTTGCAGCAATGTGTAGACTGATAAATTTATAGGAATAACTGATGAAATGGTTCCTTTTTTATCATTTGCTTTATAAGAAACATTCAACTGTGCGAATGTCAGCTATTTTTTTAATTGATATGATATCCTTATGCTTCCATACTTGAAAGTATAAATAATGTGAAACAATAGAGTTGCCATTTTTCATTCAGTGGGCTGTCATCGGCCAATTCTCGGGATCTCTTTTGACCTTGTTAGTCCATTTATGAATTTAGAAAGTATTTTTAATTAATTAATAATAATACATTTGCCAGTCAGTTTTAATATTAATGCTGCAACCATAAACTGGTATACCACGATATTTCAACTCGATACGAATCGCGCTACAGTTTTGCATAGCGATTTTTATACGTTGTTGTTTACAAGTTGAAATAAGTTTTACCAGAATTAAGCTGATATCTTTGAATAAGCATCTCATTTTCTAGTGAATTTAAGAAAATAACATTCCCTCCCCAGTAAAAATAAATAACTACATGTACTATTAATTATTGTCATAAATGTGTGTGTGAGAGAAAACAAAATCTGCAAGTTTGTACACTGCCCTATAGAAGTAGTTTTTATTCCAAAAGATAGGAATTTAGAAGTATTATTTGAAATGTGGAAACTGCTATAGTGAAGTTTACTTACTGCTTATGAAAACTATCCAGCAAGTTTATCATTCCTGTCAATAGTTAATTATTCACTGCTGTCTAATTTCCTTAGATCACTAGTTCAAACACAAGCAATCACACATTTCACATTAGCCTTTGTTTAGCCTCGCAGGTCTTAGCTTATATCTTGCATCGACAGTACTTGGGACATCTTGCAGTGATCAGACTCATTCAGCATCACTGTTGCACATCTCATTAAAATACAGTTTCGGTAGAAGAATGTAAAGCAAATTTTCCTTGGTAATAAAATAATACATCGAGGTTGTCATCAGTCATCTCATCTATACATACATTTGAGCAGGTGTCTTTTAACCAACAGAACATTTCACGAACAAGATTAAGGGTACTTTACCAGTGTTTTCAACATTCTTTCCTCGCGTGTAGGAACAGGTCATAGGATCACACCCAGTTAGGATATATTGAGAAGACATGGCAACCATGTTATACTTTGCTTCATTCTGCCATATTTACGGTCTAGCTATGGCTCAGATTGTAGACATAGTAATCACAGTTTGCATAATAGTACGACTGCTATAGCCAGCATATTGGAGTACGGTATATAATTATGTGAATCACCATTGAGCTGGAGTAGGCGAAGATTCTGAGCTGGCTTGAGGTAAGGTCCATATCTAACACAATCGGCAGAACGCATGCTTGTGATGATTTGGTTTATGTTTAGTGCCAGTCAGTGGACCCATTCTCTGCTTGGGTTTCCCGTACGAATCAGTGGCATACGACTGGTATATCAAACACCATGGTTAGTGCTGCCTTGTCTGGGAAAGTGCATATTATGAAATATCCTTTGCTGCTAAAGGAAAATACAGCGGGTTTCCATCAGGATTAAAATTATGTCCGAATTTTTAAATATTTGACATTAGCCAATAATCAATTAATCAATGTGTTCCAATGGTGTCGTTAAATAAAACAAAGTATAAGTGAACTGGCTAGCGGCTCGATGTGTAGATATGATTACTAGCTAGCATCACAGGACGAGAGAGGGACTGCATTGTAGAAAGACCAGCCACTGGTAGTGGTACAACTGGCTAGTGCTCGATGTGTAGATATGATTACTAGCTAGCATCGCAGGACGAGAGAGGGACTGCATTGTAGAAAGACCAGCCACTGGTAGTGGTACAACTGGCTAGTGCTCGATGTGTAGATATGATTACTAGCTAGCATCGCAGGACGAGAGAGGGACTGCATTGTAGAAAGACCAGCCACTGGTAGTGGTACAACTGGCTAGTGCTCGATGTGTAGATATGATTACTAGCTAGCATCGCAGGACGAGAGAGGGACTGCATTGTAGAAAGACCAGCCACTGGTAGTGGTACAACTGGCTAGTGCTCGATGTGTAGATATGATTACTAGCTAGCATCACAGGACGAGAGAGGGACTGCATTGTAGAAAGACCAGCCACTGGTAGTGGTACAACTGGCTAGTGCTCGATGTGTAGATATGATTACCAGCTAGCATCGCAGGACGAGAGAGGGACTGCATTGTAGAAAGACCAGCCACTGGTAGTGGTACAACTGGCTAGTGCTCGATGTGTAGATATGATTACTAGCTAGCATCGCAGGACGAGAGAGGGACTGCATTGTAGAAAGACCAGCCACTGGTAGTGGTACAACTGGCTAGTGCTCGATGTGTAGATATGATTACCAGCTAGCATCACAGGACGAGAGAGGGACTGCATTGTAGAAAGACCAGCCACTGGTAGTGGTACAACTGGCTAGTGCTCGATGTGTAGATATGATTACCAGCTAGCATCACAGGACGAGAGAGGGACTGCATTGTAGAAAGACCAGCCACTGGTAGTGGTACAACTGGCTAGTGCTCGATGTGTAGATATGATTACCAGCTAGCATCACAGGACGAGAGAGGGACTGCATTGTAGAAAGACCAGCCACTGGTAGTGGTACAACTGGCTAGTGCTCGATGTGTAGATATGATTACCAGCTAGCATCACAGGACGAGAGAGGGACTGCATTGTAGAAAGACCAGCCACTGGTAGTGGTACAACTGGCTAGTGCTCGATGTGTAGATATGATTACCAGCTAGCATCACAGGACGAGAGAGGGACTGCATTGTAGAAAGACCAGCCACTGGTAGTGGTACAACTGGCTAGTGCTCGATGTGTAGATATGATTACCAGCTAGCATCACAGGACGAGAGAGGGACTGCATTGTAGAAAGACCAGCCACTGGTAGTGGTACAACTGGCTAGTGCTCGATGTGTAGATATGATTACCAGCTAGCATCACAGGACGAGAGAGGGACTGCATTGTAGAAAGACCAGCCACTGGTAGTGGTACAACTGGCTAGTGCTCGATGTGTAGATATGATTACCAGCTAGCATCACAGGACGAGAGAGGGACTGCATTGTAGAAAGACCAGCCACTGGTAGTGGTACAACTGGCTAGTGCTCGATGTGTAGATATGATTACCAGCTAGCATCACAGGACGAGAGAGGGACTGCATTGTAGAAAGACCAGCCACTGGTAGTGGTACAACTGGCTAGTGCTCGATGTGTAGATATGATTACCAGCTAGCATCGCAGGACGAGAGAGGGACTGCATTGTAGAAAGACCAGCCACTGGTAGTGGTACAACTGGCTAGTGCTCGATGTGTAGATATGATTACCAGCTAGCATCGCAGGACGAGAGAGGGACTGCATTGTAGAAAGACCAGCCACTGGTAGTGGTACAACTGGCTAGTGCTCGATGTGTAGATATGATTACCAGCTAGCATCGCAGGACGAGAGAGGGACTGCATTGTAGAAAGACCAGCCACTGGTAGTGGTACAACTGGCTAGTGCTCGATGTGTAGATATGATTACCAGCTAGCATCGCAGGACGAGAGAGGGACTGCATTGTAGAAAGACCAGCCACTGGTAGTGGTACAACTGGCTAGTGCTCGATGTGTAGATATGATTACCAGCTAGCATCACAGGACGAGAGAGGGACTGCATTGTAGAAAGACCAGCCACTGGTAGTGGTACAACTGGCTAGTGCTCGATGTGTAGATATGATTACCAGCTAGCATCACAGGACGAGAGAGGGACTGCATTGTAGAAAGACCAGCCACTGGTAGTGGTACAACTGGCTAGTGCTCGATGTGTAGATATGATTACCAGCTAGCATCACAGGACGAGAGAGGGACTGCATTGTAGAAAGACCAGCCACTGGTAGTGGTACAACTGGCTAGTGCTCGATGTGTAGATATGATTACCAGCTAGCATCACAGGACGAGAGAGGGACTGCATTGTAGAAAGACCAGCCACTGGTAGTGGTACAACTGGCTAGTGCTCGATGTGTAGATATGATTACCAGCTAGCATCACAGGACGAGAGAGGGACTGCATTGTAGAAAGACCAGCCACTGGTAGTGGTACAACTGGCTAGTGCTCGATGTGTAGATATGATTACCAGCTAGCATCACAGGACGAGAGAGGGACTGCATTGTAGAAAGACCAGCCACTGGTAGTGGTACAACTGGCTAGTGCTCGATGTGTAGATATGATTACCAGCTAGCATCACAGGACGAGAGAGGGACTGCATTGTAGAAAGACCAGCCACTGGTAGTGGTACAACTGGCTAGTGCTCGATGTGTAGATATGATTACCAGCTAGCATCACAGGACGAGAGAGGGACTGCATTGTAGAAAGACCAGCCACTGGTAGTGGTACAACTGGCTAGTGCTCGATGTGTAGATATGATTACCAGCTAGCATCACAGGACGAGAGAGGGACTGCATTGTAGAAAGACCAGCCACTGGTAGTGGTACAACTGGCTAGTGCTCGATGTGTAGATATGATTACCAGCTAGCATCACAGGACGAGAGAGGGACTGCATTGTAGAAAGACCAGCCACTGGTAGTGGTACAACTGGCTAGTGCTCGATGTGTAGATATGATTACCAGCTAGCATCACAGGACGAGAGAGGGACTGCATTGTAGAAAGACCAGCCACTGGTAGTGGTACAACTGGCTAGTGCTCGATGTGTAGATATGATTACCAGCTAGCATCACAGGACGAGAGAGGGACTGCATTGTAGAAAGACCAGCCACTGGTAGTGGTACAACTGGCTAGTGCTCGATGTGTAGATATGATTACCAGCTAGCATCGCAGGACGAGAGAGGGACTGCATTGTAGAAAGACCAGCCACTGGTAGTGGTACAACTGGCTAGTGCTCAATGTGTAGATATGATTACCAGCTAGCATCACAGGACGAGAGAGGGACTGCATTGTAGAAAGACCAGCCACTGGTAGTGGTACAACTGGCTAGTGCTCGATGTGTAGATATGATTACTAGCTAGCATCGCAGGACGAGAGAGGGACTGCATTGTAGAAAGACCAGCCACTGGTAGTGGTACAACTGGCTAGTGCTCGATGTGTAGATATGATTACTAGCTAGCATCGCAGGACGAGAGAGGGACTGCATTGTAGAAAGACCAGCCACTGGTAGTGGTACAACTGGCTAGTGCTCGATGTGTAGATATGATTACTAGCTAGCATCGCAGGACAAGAGAGGGACTGCATTGTAGAAAGACCAGCCACTGGTAGTGGTACAACTGGCTAGTGCTCGATGTGTAGACATGATTACTAGCTAGCATCGCAGGACGAGAGAGGGACTGCATTGTAGAAAGACCAGCCACTGGTAGTGGTACAACTGGCTAGTGCTCGATGTGTAGACATGATTACTAGCTAGCATCGCAGGACGAGAGAGGGACTGCATTGTAGAAAGACCAGCCACTGGTAGTGGTACAACTGGCTAGTGCTCGATGTGTAGATATGATTACTAGCTAGCATCGCAGGACGAGAGAGGGACTGCATTGTAGAAAGACCAGCCACTGGTAGTGGTACAACTGGCTAGTGCTCGATGTGTAGATATGATTACTAGCTAGCATCGCAGGACGAGAGAGGGACTGCATTGTAGAAAGACCAGCCACTGGTAGTGGTACAACTGGCTAGTGCTCGATGTGTAGATATGATTACTAGCTAGCATCGCAGGACGAGAGAGGGACTGCATTGTAGAAAGACTAGCCACTGGTGCAACTGGCTGTCGTCTCCCTGTGCTGATCCACCCAATAGCTGATGTACATTTTTGTGATGGGGTGTTGTTAAACATCTATTCATTCATTCATTCCTCCTAGGGCATCTCTTAGGCTGTGGACTCTCTCTCCATAAACTAATAAAAATACCGTGGCTGTGGATTCAGTTTGAATTACACAAAATATCTTATCAAACGAGTATTAACCTCCCTAAGGCCACATTGTAGCTGGACTTTCTTGAAATATATAATCAAACTGGATGAATTCAAATACCAAGTTTAATTTACTCAAAGAATGCATTCCTCGCTTGCATTTTCCTTTTGGTTTATGGCTTGATGCCTGTACTTCTGGTTTACAGGCAATTTACAGGCAATGTTTTATTTGTGGCCACATAATGCAGGTACATGTATACTGATTTGGGATTAATTTTAGGATGTCATAGGCGTACGGGTTTCCATTTTTGTAGGGGGGAAGGGGGGCAGGCTGGCTTTTGCCCAAATTAAGAAAATGCCAGAATCTGGATAACAACATTTATTCATCTTAGCATTACTACAAAACAGCTATATAGGGTTGTAAACAAATCACTACACATTTTTACATGGATTACAACTAATTATGAGGGTAGAATGATGGAAATACAAGGTCTCAGAACAGCAAATTTTCCCAGAATATCTGTATCATTTTCTGCGAATTTGAGGTTTTTGCTCCAGCACTAGGGGGCAGTTGTCCTCCCTCCCTTTTTCTATATAGTAACTTTAGTATGTAGTTGCTGCCAATGCTAGACAAGTAACAGTTTAATAGAGGTCACTTATTAATAAAGAATTCAGTGAAATTAAATGTCTACCATAACTTTATTCAACATTCAGTGTAGCTGATGGTTTCAGCCACTGATGTTTTTCTCAATGTACATGTATGTGAAGAAATAAACCTTACCAAAAATACCATCAATTACTATTTTATTTAATAAATTAGATTTTTTGTTAACAGTCATTGAGATGAAGTTTTATAGATGAAACTGTAAACCCAGTGTCAATAATATAAGACTTATAGTTTGTGAGAAATGGGGCTAAACGCAAAACTTATAAGTTGAGCTAAATATAAAAGATGATGTCATTACCATAGATACCGCCGCCGTTGTAAAGGTAATACAAGTACCTACGTCTCGTCTTTTTACTTCATAAAGGCAATACAAATCATCCAGGAGGAACAAAACAATAAACATAAGACAGGTGTCTGCTGACTATGGATAGTGACATGTTTAGGTTTGACTGTACTTCCATTTCTCATTGCATAGCCATTGTTTCTTCTGATGTTTAAACATTACTTTTGTCTTCGTAGATCCAAAGTAGAAAGGGGAACACACAAGGTTGGTCAAAATATCCATACACATATACTCACACCAATACAGATTTGTGTTTAGCTTAGGTTGGAAGTGATCCTTCAAGCTTAGATAGTTTCCACTGGTATGGAAGAATTGATCAGCATCATTAATAACAGTTCAGCATTGGTGGTGGGGGGGGGGGGGGTTAGATTGACAATGGGCGGCCCACGTGATTGTCCACAATCTTCCTGGTACATGTATTTATAACACGTCTATGAATCCATGCATCAGAACGCATAGCATCTGTTGAACTGATTTTTTGTTTCTTTTTTTTGCTTTTAATTTGATTTTCGTGCATATGTGATAGTGTTTGTATATAGTTTTAATTGTTTTGACATGTAGTAAGTCTAGGTATTGTTATCTATAATAATTATTTTGACATGTAGTAAGTCTAGATATTATTATCGATTACTCGGGTATTGAGATACAGATGTGCATTTCTTGCATGTGCGACTGTAGGCACGTGCGTTGCGCCTTCTATTGTTCTCTTGGCTATATAAACTCTGGTCTGTAGGATGTTTGACTACGATATAATGCTCGGTTGGATTCGCTGCTGGAAGAGGGGAAATATTCGGTTCTTGTAAGTTTGCATTTAACTTTAATGTGATTTATGAAGTACTTGTAGAATATTGTAGAGGTCTTTACAGATGTCTTTATATTAAAATGTGAAGTTTATACTAATACATATGCTTAGGTAAGGGAGTGTGAATATATTGGACGGGTTGGAATGTCTATATGCTCATGTAGACATGTATTGAAGAATATTATATTTATTACATGTATTTGAAACTGTGGTCAGTTTATACCTGATTATTAATAGTTATAATTGCATAGTTGTACGATGATTTATTTCTAATTCAGATTCGTCGTTTGTGCACGTGATGACGTGACGGATTACTTCGTTACTGGGACAGCTTGGTCCACATACTTGGTATGTTTATGAATAAATTGTACCTGCTATAATTAAGAAATGGGTTATGTGTAGATTATGAAGGTACAATAGTTCGTATTATGTGGGTAGATATTTTGTATATTATGATTTTATATTTGACGTTTGTTACGAGGTTATTGTTGACTATTATATGTATTATATGTAATATTAGGATTATAATGATTTAATATTGTGTAATGTATGTTTTGGCATGTATATGAAGTAATTTGTATGTGTATTATATCATACCATTGGATGATTAACATTATATTTTATTATTGGTGTATTTACAGTGATGTTGGTCCTAATAATTAATGGATGAAATTATTTGTAATATTTTCAGAGCTGTAAAGAAATAAAGAATGAGAAAATATGAATAAACCTGAGTAACATTCCACCTCACTGTCGTCTGTCGTCTATTTGAACCCATTATGATGCTGATGTTTAAACATTACTTTTGTCTTCGTAGATTCAAAGTAGAAAGGGGAACACACAAGGTTGGTCAAAATATCCATACACATATACTCACACCAATACAGATTTGTGTTTAGCTCAGGTTGGAAGTGATCCTTCAAGCTTAGATAGTTTCCACTGGTATGGAAGAATTGATCAGCATCATTAATAACAGTTCAGCATTGGAGGGGGGGGGGGGGGGGGTAGATTGACAATGGCGGCCCACGTGATTGTCCACAATCTTCCTGGTACATGTATTTATAACACGTCTATGAATCCATGCATCAGAACGCATAGCATCTGTTGAACTGATTTTTTGTTTCTTTTTTTTGCGTTTAATTTGATTTCCGTGCATATGTCTGATTAATGTAAAAGCACGCTATCCTGGGCACTTACTTCAGTTATCTGGGCTCAATGTCCAGGTCAGTGGGTTAATGGTTAATTGTCTGCCATTATTAGAATGTATTTAATGAGCTACAGTAACAAGAGGTTTTGTAGGGAAGAACATAATCAATTTTTTTATATTATTATTATTTAGTTTTTTTCTACAAAAATATTGGATAGTATATGTATAAATGTAGCCATAATTTTTGTTTGCAAATTTTTTGGCAAAGCAGACCACCCAATTCTATCACAGGAAGGCCTATTCAAACAAATAAAACACACAATAAAAGTGTGTTAGGTGAAGTCAGGTTCCACCCATTTTTGAGGGCTTTAAGACCTGTGGATCCCGGACTATAATTACAAAATATATACAATTCATAATCCTCAAAATGTTTGCCGTTTCAAGAATATAAGATAATCAAAATTATTGACGACTCTGACAAGCGATTGCAGGAATTTTAGCGGGGGAGGGTCTGAACTGAAACAAGCGAAGTTTGGGGCGGGGGGATCGAGATGTTTCTTGATCCCTGAAACCCTCCCCCTGCACGTGTCGAATATTAGATCAAGCCAGTTCAAAAAAAGTGAGAGTTTATAAAATTAGTACAGTTTGGATAACCAGATGATCATTTACTCAAGATGTTTGAGGGCATATTCTCCAAACAAATATGAGTATTTCTAGGTGAATTCACAATTATTTAAAATTACAACTCAAATACACTAATATCAAACACTAAATTAAATACATATTAATATTGTCACTATTGAATTAAAATGTGCTTTATTAACATATCATTAAGTACTTACTTTGGCAACAGATGTGACCTCGTATGATGTTTTGACATTTGGGTCGGATTTCATGGACTGTATGAAATTTTCAGTGATATTATAAAACATGGTTGCGTCTTGTGTGTGATCATATGGGTCTTGCTGACTTCGAACACAAATATTCGGAAAGGACACGTAGTTAGATGAACCTACATGATATCAAAATAATAGACTCATTATTATATTAAAATTACAGTCATTATATTATTTAAGTCAAAAAAAAAATTCATACACATGTACAAACTAATTCAAGCACAACACATTCAATAAGCCACCTCCTGGCTTAAGAAACCAATTTAATATTATCCAACATCTGATACAGTACACATTAAACTGTATTAAGCTTTCAGTTACTTTAAAGAGTTAAATCAGTCAATTAGGTGGTAATATATCAGTGTTGTTTACTGACATGACAAAATGCTACAAATATAGTCATTTCAGTGCTTGTAGGAGCCAAATATAGTCATTTCAGTGCTTGTAGGAGCCAAATATAGTAATTTCAGTGCTTGTAGGAGCCAAATATAGTCATTTCAGTGCTTGTAGGAGCCAAATATAGTCATTTCAGTGCTTGTAGGAGCCAGAGGTACACTTTATAAGCAGTGGTGAATGACGACAAACATGAACATAAAATATACCCTAACAAAAAAAGAAAAAAATTAAATTAGATTTTAAAAAATGGTTGTGCAAGTGATGGATTTCGATTTTGCTGACTTACCTTGTATTGGTAATGGTAAAACAAAGCAAACTGCTGTTCCTCTTGCAATAAGCTTTATAAGGAAAGGTATATGACAAACTTAAGTATAATTTTTTTTTTTTTTTAAATCTAATTATTTAAATGCTTGTGGACCAAAACAATTTCACAATTAATAAATAGCAGTCCTTTAATTCTTAAATAAAAATGGTCACTAAAGCAGATATACGAGTACATACAAAACAAACATCTGTGTATCTATGGTGACACTCACTGACCTATGGACGTGACTTTGTGTATGTTGCCACCATCACTGCTAACAGCATGCAGATATTTGCCTTGAAGACTTGCCTGCATCATGTCCACTTGTCGCTGGAGATCTTCGATCAACTCCTCAGTACAAATGTCATCATTCTCATCATCATCTGGTCCCAGTACAAAATATTTATAATTGACTATCAGTAAAATAGTTTTATCAGTGGTGTCCCAGTACATAATATTTATAATTGACTATCAGTAAAATAGTTTTATTAGTGGTGTCCCAGTACAAAATATTTACAATGGACTATCAGTAAAATAGTTTTAGTAAATAAAATAAAATATTTTGAGATAATGTGTTACAAATGATGCTGAAGATTTATCAGTATCTCCGTACAAATGTCATCATTTTCATCATTATCTTTACTGATAAAATAGCCATCATTGTCTGTTAATAAAATAAAAACATGTTGAGAGAGAGTAATAACTGATACTAAGGATTTATCAGTGCTTTAGTCTAAATGCAAATATTTTTCTCATTATTGATCATGTTTTAATGTAATCCGTTGCACATGTTATTATTTTTACTAGCATCGTCTATGTTTATGAGATAAAATAATTTCATACAATCTGTACGTCATCATTTGTTAACAAGATTAAACACTGCAAAATTATTATTTATAAATGTTATCATATCAACATCAAATTATCATTATCTGTTCATAAAATAAAAACAAATGTGATCATTTGCAATAATCATCTTTTTTAAAAATAAAATAGTCATCATTATTTGTTACAAAATATATATAAACTTTTAGCAATCTGTTATAAAAGTTATGGATATTCTATCAACTCCAACTGTGACATCTTGTATTTTAAGCAAATGTCCTCATTCAAGCATCAGATCCTGCAATTTTAGTAAATTTGAAATAAGTTACAATTATTATGTTTTTGTCATACTATCTGTAAAAAATATATTTCTATTGTAAAATGTTTGGTGAGGCCTTATTATAAAATTAATGACTGATGGTCAATCACAAAACCATTATTTCTTGAGTAATAAATATAATTTAAACCAATGTTTCCATGAATTGTACTATATATAAATGGAAATAACTCGGTCCTATATAAACTAAAATAAGTCACCATGATGGTTTAACTCCTCAAACTTGCTGTGAAGTGTCAGAGACTGTGAAGTTGCTTTTGACAGTCTATAAGAAATGAAGTCTCGTTCTGAAAACCAAACAGACTTCAGTTTATTAAAGCAATGAGCAAGGTGACAACTGTTTTATAACATTAAAGATCACTGAAGTCGAGATATTAAAGACTAAAGATTTTAATATTTAAAAATGACCCGTTATTAGGAAATATAAAATATTTCAATCTATTTTTACTTTCGTTACTGTTAAACTGCACATTATTGTTAATTACTTGCTTAAATTGTCCATTTTGGCAAATCCAGTGTATATTCTGGCTTTCCTGGTCTTTGTTGTAACTCAAAATTGGAAAAAAACCTATCTCAGAACTATGGTCAGTGAATTAAAAAAAACACATAATCAAACTTAAATGGAAACAACACTTAATTCAGTCACATTTGTCCAGCACATCTGTTTTGTTCAGTCTCTGTTTTAAAATAAAACAGTGTGGATTTGTCTGGTTGTTTAGGGAGAATTTAAGATTCTTGCATGTGTGTAGTATATTATATTATGATCATGTATGGTACTGGTTACAGAAAACATCTCACCGATAGCCAGTTTTTCCATCTTCAGTTTATTGTTCTCCATGGCAATCTGCGTCAGAAGTTCTGACTGTGCCTTCACCTACAGGAAAAATATCTTGTACAATACTTATCACAATTATTCATTTGTCAAAATAATTTAACAAACATGAATAGCAATTTGATTAGTTTATCCACAAATCCCTTAAAAGCGTAACTGCCAAAAACTGGACTATAAATTGAAAATTATATATATTCATGTGGGGTAGTGAACATAGGTACATATG
The DNA here is from genome assembly GCF_016097555.1 of Gigantopelta aegis. Classification (NCBI taxonomy): domain Eukaryota; kingdom Metazoa; phylum Mollusca; class Gastropoda; order Neomphalida; family Peltospiridae; genus Gigantopelta; species Gigantopelta aegis. The sequence goes on along the minus strand of NC_054704.1, from coordinate 40,552,540 downwards.
TTCTTTTGAACTACTCCAGAGGAAATTCTATAAAAATATGCTCAGCGATTGTACAACCTGAAATATAGAATGGGCATATGTTACTATTCAGTTAATGCTACCCACCATAAATATATTAGGTAATATTTGGTTGAGACATTTAGTAGGTGGACATTCTCTGACATAATGCCTTTCACACATATCGGTACACTGTTGCGAAAAATTCTTCTGGTTTGTCGGAAAGTATTCATTATTTAGATGTATAATATGTGTTTAAGACAAAAGTACTCACAACAGATTTGAGCTGTAGTACTTCATGCTTCATTCTCATCACCAGTCCAACCTGAGCTTGGTACGCCTCCAAAGTTTTGTCCTTCCTGTATATATATCAATACAGTAAAGTTTTGTTTAGTAAGGGGAAACCAAGTACATGTATAAAGAGAATATAGACAAAAAACCCACCCCTGAAACACAGACAAAAACAGTATTTGAAATAGTTCTTCTCAAAGTTAAAGCTGGGGTGGAGGTTGGCAGGTCACATAAAAAGGCTAGCTTAATACAACGATTACCCTTGCATTATTATTATTATTATTATTATTATTATCTACTGATTGTTCAAATCTTCCTTTGTGCGTGTACTTATAAAACTGGGATATCAAAATACTGGTGTATCTCACCATTTGTTAAAATCAAGTTCCAATTCAAAGAATTCAATTCCAGGTACACAAGCTGTCTTCAGCAGTGTAGACCCTGTAATAAACAGAAGAATATTTGATAATAACATATCACATTATGTAACAATCAAACTTTCAATTAAAAATCTACAATTTTTCTATGGAATTTTTCTTTGTAATTAACATTTTAATAAATCAAGTAATTTACATGTAGTTCCAAATGTTTTCAAAAAACATACATGTGTATTTAAGGAACATTACGTTTTTAATGGAATTTTCTTTAAAATTTGTGCAGATCATCAAACCTGTGTAAAGCAGCCATATACAAGAATACCCAAGACATAACAATTGTAAGGTCACCTTTTAGTGAATGCAACTTGTTAGGTGATTTCTATCAAGATTACTACATACATGTAAGTAAGATGCAAAATATTTACCTGAAAATCCGGGTAAATAACACATCAAAGTGCAATTGGTAAACTGCTCTGCAAGTTCACTAAAATGAACAAAATATAAAAAATATGTAAGATTCTAGAGTAATATAGCTGATATAGCTGGGTAAACTCAAATGGTTCCATAGCAAAAATGATGAGTGTGTAGTTTTATTAAAGCCATCAAAACACATAATGCAGATTTGCAGGGGGTAGGGTCCTGACACGTTAGGCTACTGACCTCTTATTTTGGCTCCAAATTGCACCTTACCTACAACACTATGTTTCTCTCATATTTAGTACAATCAGCATACATTCTGCCCTCGGAAAAAAAAAATCCTGAATTAACACATCATCAAAATGTTGATTTAATATAACCGAGTTTGCAATCTAAGATAACGAGTTGTGCCAAATGGGCTTTAAGTTACTAATGACTCAATTTTGTGATCAAAGATGCTTACAGCAGCAAATATATATGAATCATTTTCAGTTTTATGATATGCACAGGAGCTTGCATCAATTCTTATAACACCATCAAAATTTTATTTTGAAAATCTTTTCATACTACTCCTGACATGACATTTCAGTGAAGAGAGAGACCCAGTGCTCCATGACACACATATTATATTGAAAGTACTGAAGGTGCTATATACTATAGCAGTGGAAAAATGCATTCCAAATTTACCTTCACTGCTAACTGAAATATGCTAGCTTTTTCTTTTCTTCTCTAGACTATGGGCCACAAATACAATCTGTTAGACACCCAATATTCACTGGGTGAACAATGTGCTGAAATGTGGTTAAAACAAACATTGCTTTCCATTTCATTGTCAAAATCTAATGCATTTTGTTCATTTATCATTTTTAATTCTTTGATAACTCACCTGAACCTACTGTTTAAAACCACATCATCTGAGAATCCGTATTTCTGGAAAAACTTTAAGGCAGCATTGTCTGCATGTACGACCACAGCCTCATAGGAACCAACAACATTCTGAGATGTCACAAGCTGAAGATGAAAACATTCCACATAAAAAGAACTATTTTCCATGAGATAGTTTCAATTTTATAAATTTCACTCCAGTATTTTTTGTTATAGGCTTACTCACCGGCCTCGGTGGTGTCATGGTTAAACCATCGGACATAAGGCTGGTAGATACTGAGTTCACAGCCCAGTACCAGCTTCCACCCAGATCAAGTTTTTAACAACACTACACCCTCTTCCCTCTCACAAACCACTGACAACTAACCCACTGTCCTCAACAGACAGCCCAGATAGCGGAGTTGTGTGCCCAGGACAGTGTGCTTGAACCTTAATTGGATATAAGCACGAAAATAAATTGAAATGAAAAAAAATGGGCCTACTATTAAATGTTAGTTTTGTTTTTATTTTGCATCCATGGACTAAGTAACCACCCAATAGCCTTTCTTTTTTAAATGCTGGCCTTATTATTGAAGCTATCTCAGTATTACATGAACCCAGGAGAGTAACTGTCCCCTAAATGAAATATCCAAGCTCTATACTTATAACATTGTTTAGAATCAGTACCGAGATTAAAATTTAAAGATCTGTCACAAATAAAACTCTATTCATTTTGTACTGTATTAGAATTTAGACTCTAGATTTGTAAATGTTTCTTTTATATCGTCTTAAATACCTTTTGACTCTGCCTTGTGCAGAAATACGATAGTGAAAATGCTATTGGTTATGTCATTTAGATCTGAGCTCAAATCCAGACTCTGAATTTTTTTATAAGCATGAGTTTGGATATTTCCAACCATTACTCTGAGAAACCACAGTAAAACAAATTCCAACGTAGCCAACTGTAAATTGTTATACATTCATGTTAAGACTTTTAGTACTAAACAACTATATATTAAAATGTGTTATTTCATTTAATTTGTTTATCTTATTGGTTAAATTACAAAAGTTATTGAGGCATGGAATGGTTAAGTATTTATAAATTGACAGACAGACAGAGAGACAAACAGACAGATGCTGTTCACTTACAGATAAGAGATATTTGCCAATACCAAAATTCCTAAATCTTTCTCTGACAGCGATTAAAGTAAGATGAATCACACGATCTTTGTGATTCCTGCAAAACAAAATCATGATCAACAGTTAATCAGAGCAATAATAACAAGTCACTTATATATATGAAGTCAGGTTTACAACTTCATATTTAATCTGTATAATAAAAATTCTCTATTGATTTCCAGTGAATGCCATGCATCCTTAGAAAAATGTTTAAAAACCCACTGTTAGTTTCTATAACCATAACACCAATTCACATTTTGTTTGTAACAAAATTAATTATTCTTATTTTTTTCCACATACATGTAATAATTGAAAACATACCAACTACTGAACTGGTGGATCAGATTGTAAACATCATACCAAACCTACCTTTTTTATATTTCTCTAAGCATATTAATATTACCAAAATGCTACATTTTGTTGATTCAAATTGTATAAATTCATCAATGACTCTAATTACCATCTTATCTCTAAACATTCATAGGCCGAGTTATTTAATATGAACTTTATGACAGAAGAATGAAATATTTACACAAATTTCTTTTCAAAAGTGGCACAGCCGAGAAGTCTGCTTTCCACACCGATATCTTCCTCTTTCACATCTTTGTTTTCCTTTCTCTTTTTCCTCCGTGTTGAGGCTTCTTTTATAAAAGCATTAATACCGACTGAAAAATCTTCTTCATCACTGTATAAAAAATGATAATGTTCATATCTAATTATATATTAATAAACAAAAATTAAGCAACAATAACAACTTATTAAAAACAAATTCTTACATGTCATCTTGGAAGTCTTGGCAAATGATATAATGTTGTTGTTGTCTAATATATGTTACTAGTACCTACAGAACAAACTTTTTTTTTCCTCATATAATTGTATTACAAAATATATAAACATACACCTTTTAAAACAGAAATGTGTCCATAAAATACAAATTTCCCCTCTTTCATGATGTATATACTATATGGATAATAGTAAATAGTTAAGGAGAGGACAGTCTACATTAAGACACCATATTTCATGTGAACAGTTGTTCTATTTGTATGTTGGTTATGCAACTTTAATTCATATGAACCAATATGTTACGTGATGAACTGTTACTTGTTGAAAGTCACTTTAACAAGTACCTGTATCACAGAAATTGTTCATTAATGATTTGCAATAAAATAATTGTGTTTCATTTTGCTTAAAATTGCAGTATCAGCTGGAAACAGTGTCATTAAAATGTAAGGTATACAAGTTTTGTAATCGTCCCCTGTTCTACATTTACCTTTCCTCCTCTTCTTCCTCTTCATCCTCCGTGTCACTGAACACTCCACAGAACACACTTGGTTTACTCTCTTCTGGTTCATATGCATCTTTGTCTCCGGCAGCAGACACTTCTTCTGTCTCAGAGTCACCTGCAGAGCTCTCGGCAGAGTTGGAATCAACCTGCTCACTGTCTGCACACATGTTCTTCCTATTTTTAACTTCTTCAAGCACCTCTGGTAAACAGAATGAAATTAAGTTTTCTTTTATTACTTTAGGTACTCTTTTATTACTTTATGTACGGGTTTTTTGGTCTGGTTTTAACTTTATTTTATTATAAATAAAATTAAATTAAAAACAGACAAGATATTTTTTTGTCACATTGTAGTCAGATATCAAGAAATAACATTACATAAGTTTATTGAAAATCCTGCATTAAAATTGCTTTTTGGCTACAATGAAAACAAACATGACCAGATTTAACTTCCTTGAATAGTGATGTAATTCGTACATTTTTTCCTCATCTGCAGCTGTGTAGTGAACATACTGAAAATCATCAAGTATGATATCACATATGAATAACAATGGCATCCTGTTTTCGAATAAAGTTTTGAACATTTAGTGTACAGAGATTATTATACAAGCCTGTGTGTCGTACTTATTTTACGAATTGAGTGTCAGGATTTTTGTATTGCCCGAGCGAGAGCGAGGATAATACATGTACATGAATCTTGACACAAGTTTTTTAAAACAAGACAACTCACACGCGAGTGTAATAATTTCTTTATTATCCATAGTATTATTGTTGTTTTCTTTATCTATAACACGACCCAACTCAAAATATTTCAGCCACAACTAGAAGGAGACGACGAAATGACGTCATATTTCAACTGCCCAGTCTGAGCTAGGACTGGAGAAGCAACGTCATATTATGATGTCGCTTCCCAAAATTATGCCATTAAACTTGTTATTACACTTGTTCTTCTTATGATTATTATTAATGCAGTTATGTTGAACCACGTGGATAATAAACATAGATATTTTATGGTGAAAGCAAAAGTAAGAATAAGACTTTTTACTCATTAAGTATTCAGTAAAATAGATTTAAACGTATAACTCATAGTTACTCATTTTATCATAAAGTTAACCTTTAAACCTGTGACATACCCACTGCACCATCAAGATCAGTTATATTAGTTTGTACACTGTAAACATGTTTGGTTACCTTGAGTGTCTCTGACAAGCACAACTGTTCTGGCCCACTTTTCACACACGGTGGAATAGAGAACATCTGGAGTCATTTCTGACAGTGAAACATCATATAAACCAACTACTGCATGAAGAAGCTCTTGGTTAGAAATCTGAAAATATGCAGATACGGCGTAATGAAAATAAATAAATAACAACACTGTTCTTTCAGTATTCTGTGTATATATATATTATTCCCTGATGAAGCCTGAATAGTCGAACATTTGACAGATTTCCCCGATGAAGCCTGAATAGGCGAAAATTTGAATTAAAGAGGGATATATGACTTTTAAAGGATTATATGTATATATAGAGATTATTACCAGAGTGTTTTTCGGTATCGTCAATATCATATATTAGGAATAAAAATTGTATTATACATAATTTTTATTCCTAATATATGATATTGACAATACCGAAATACACGAGGGTAATAATCTCTTTATTATATAAACTCAAGCTTAATACAACGTGTTTTTGTAAACTGTACAAGCAACTTTAATTCCAGTCCGCCATTACTAGATATTCAAATGACGTAAGAATATGTGGCGCGGTGTATTTTTGAATGGAAATAACGTCAAACTCGAATGACGTCATTTTGGATGTCCTTACATCAATATAAAGTTATGCCTAACGTTTTTTGTTTTCTGAACGCCATTAAAATGTTTGTATTTGATGACTATGAATGCATACGTCAATCATGGAGTGTCACCCAAGTACGTTTGCTTAAATGTCAATAAACCTAGTGCCAAGACTTCAACTAATTTACATCTAATTTGCAAAGTTATCAAATTCTTAAAGTATGTGATCTGAAAAATATGACATACTTTGATTGCACTGAAAATGTAAGATATTATATCATAAATATATATATACATATATACACACATATAACAATAACTTTACCAAGACATTTGTACATACAAGCAAAGACAAAATTGAACACACATTCGATAGTTATTAAAAAGATGTCGCCATATACCCCTATCAACCAGAAACATTTGGAATGGTGCATTGTGGTTTGCTTAAAACTAGACCATGCATTTTATTTACATGATCAACAAGTGAAAATAAATTAAGACTTACAAACACAATCAAAATTAATATTTATGAAATATACCAAAAAATTGTTGATTACAAAATTGGCAATAGAATGAAATGCTTGTGGTATTTGGATTTTTTCCTAAATGTCAAGTGGATCATTTCAAAGACTGTATGGTAAAACTTCAATACCTGGGTTTTTTTCTTTTAAATATGTTTTAAGGTTAAAAATAGCTTAGTTATAAGATATACATGTACTGCATTAAAAAAGTGAACAATTATTATATACTCTTCAAAAAAAGTAATGCAAAGCCAGATTTTCATTGTATGTTTCTAAATCGTTTAATACATGAAAGAAACATGGCAGAAACTTGCAATTTGACACAGATAAACAACATTGACAGAGGCTGTTGTAACAGCCATCCAAGTTCCCAAGGTCCCGTTTGACGTCACGTACAGTCAGTAACGAGTGTGACCCCCATGAGAGTCAAGTACTGCCTGGCACCTCCTGCCCATCAAAGCAATCAGTTGACGGATGACATCCTGCGGAATTGTAGCCCACTCGGCCTCCAAAGCGGCGGCCAGCTGTTGTAGTGTCTGAGGTTGGGGTTGTCGTCATCGCAAACGTCTATCCAGTTCATCCCACAAATGCTCTATTGGGTTTAAATCTGGGGATTTCGTCCACATAGCGCTGTGCTGTCAAGTTCCCCCTGATGTGCACCAAGTCTGTCCTGGCGTTGTAAGAGATGGCTGCCCACATCATCACACTTCCTCCACCAAATCTGTCCACTTCCTGTATGCAATTGCGTGCAAAACGTTCACCTCTTCGGCGGTAGACACGTGCCCTTCCATCCTGTCTGCGGAGCATGAATCGCGATTCGTCACTGAACCACACATGTCTCCATCGTCTTTGAGGCCATACCCTGTGTGCTTGACACCATTGTAGTCGAAGCTGTCAATGCTGCTGGGTTAAAATCACGCCTCTAACAGGACATCTGGGTCGCAATCCTGCCTCTCGTAGACGGTTCCGGACAGTCTGGTCAGAGATCCTACGCAGTCCCGGTATTGCAGATTTAGTGGAGGTAGCCGTGGTCATCCTTCGGCATAGGTGGCGCAACCGGATATAGCGATCCTGGGCAGAAGTGGTGACACGTGGTCTACCGGATCTGCGAAGGTCACGTGTTGATCCATGCGCCTGGTAGCGGATCCATAATCTTGAAATGGTGCTAGGGTACACATTGAAAAGCCTCGCAACCTCTGATTGGGATTCGCCTGCTTCCAATTGTCCGACGGCGTTGTTCCTCTGTGCTTCATTCAGTCTTGGCATTGTGAAAGCTACGCTGACAGTTTTAAACTGAGTACAGCTAAGTCCTGAACCCTGCACTTTTATAGGGCTTTTTGTGCCTCTTGCATATGCACACCAAGCCGACCGTTCAAATCACTGAATTGACCGCAGGTGCGGTTTTGCGATTGTTAACTTTTTCACACCTGTCTTCAAGGTCATCAAATTCCGAACAACTTTGCTGGTGAAAATGCATTTGGTACGCTCCATTACACAACATACTTAGCGTTCGGAACACAATGTTTCCACACATCCATATTTATTAGGAAAATTTCATTTTTGCGTTACTTTTTTTGAAGAGTATATTTCATTCAAATACAAATTCATTATACATTGTGTTTTAATTTAACTTTAGAATTTAATATTGATGTTGATCATCAATTCATTTATATATATACCATTATTTTACACCCAAAAGACAATGTATTTTTTGGTGCTGGGGTGTCATTAAACATAAATTTTCATTTATTATAAGTCCATTCTCATGATTCTGTATTTGTCATTTGGTGAGGCTTCTGAAAACTGTGAGAACATAATTTTGTTTGCATCAGTCTAGTTTTACATATCTAACCAATTTTTTGTTCGCACATTATCTTTAGGACATAATTTACACGGTTATGATGTGTTACTCAAAAATGAAATGCACAATGCAGGTTACCTGATATTTATTCTCCTTTTTTTGTATAACCCATACAATGATACATGTGTACATGTAAATGGGTTGAACAAATTAAAATTAAGAAAGGTCTGAAAAAATTATGGGGTGGGGGGACATTTATGCGCCTTAGATTGAAGCACTGTCATACCCCATCAATAACTCCATTTTTGCTGTCGGCTTTTCCAACTTGAAGCAGTCTTTTGAAATCCACCAGAACCGGCTTAGCCTTCACAGTCTTGCCTAATAAGTCTGTGAAAATCTGCTTGCTATCGAGTTGTGATCCAGGCATTACACGATAATCAGAAAAATAGGTCCGATTATCTGAAGAGGCTTCATTTTCTGAATCGTCCTCTTGTTTAATATCAACGGAATTATTCTCAGTAGCATTCCCATTTTCCGCCATTTTGTCAACAAAACAGTACCGCAGTGAATCGCCAAGTGCATATTATTCGGAATTCTTCGGATATGTTCGTAAACCATATTTTTTATTGATGATAAAAAAAAAGAAAAAAGTTTGTTTTGTTTAACAACACCACAGGAGCACATTGATTTATTAATCATTGGCTACTGGATGTCAAACATTTGGTAATTTTGACATATAGTCTTAAAGAGAAAACTCGCTACATTTTTCCATGATCAATAGTAGCAAGGATCTTTTATGTGCACCATCCCACAGACAGGACAGCACACACCACGACCTTTGATATACCAGTCGTGGTGCGCTGGATGGAGCGAGATGGGCCTACCGACATCAATCGAGCGCTTTACCACTGGGCTATCCCCCCCCCCCCATTAATGATGATGGTGATGATGATGATGATGATCATGATGATGGTGATGATCATGATGATGATCATGATGATACTAAATAATGACGACGACGATGATGTTGATGATAAAAAAAACCGGACAATTAAAAAAATATGTAACAATTAGAATTGTCATATAAACTGGATGCGTTATTGCAAATTGAGTCAGGGTTCCATTTTTACTATAACCCATGATATTGTAAATGGCATGGCACGGAAAGAAAGCAAAACTGGATGATATGGGATGCTTAAATATTAAAAACATGTTCCAAGTGTGGGTATTAAACATGAAATGTGTTTAACCGAAATATTATATATATATAATATGTTAGCTGACCACCAGCAGATAACATGCAAAACTCCAGTATATTATTATTTGTGTAACAGACTTCGAAAGTATGAAATATAGATAACGGTGACTGCTATTTATCATAGAGATATCCAAGTATACTCATAAATAAACTTGAACCGTAATTAAATGTCTATTGTCACAATTGGTTATTTTTATACTTATCTTGACCCTAATTCTTACCCTAATCTTAATTAATTTTCCTAACCCAAATCCTGATATGTTGCAAAGAAAGGAGATACTATGGAAGAGTTGCCCAAATAACTACATGGTATCGTTCTCGTAAAAATCAATTGAATAATTCGCTGTGATGAGAAAATTTAACACATACAAGGAAATAAGTAGATGTAATGCGAGACCACATATGGGTGCGTCAAGGACACAGACGGAAAACTAGACATAAAGAAGAAAAGGAATATGGCGGAAAGCGTTAAAAAGGATGTCGCAATTGATTGCAATTCTTTAGCTTCTCATCAGACAGGAAACATTTCTGGGTTGAAAAATCTGATGGCGTCAAGAACTGATGACAGAAAAGACAGTAACCGCAGTGATGACGCCATTCCTGATATTGGCGATCACTATTTTGTTCGAAGATCGGACAATTCATGGCATCCCGCGGAAATTATTCAGGTCAGGGTTGACGATTCCGGCTGTAAACACGAATTTTATGTGCATTACGAGGGTTTTAACCGGCGACTGGACGAGTGGGTTCAGATAGACAGATTTAATCTCTCCACCAAGATTGATGACCAGCAGACGAAAGTGAAAGACCTCACAATTAATCTAACTGATCTTGCAGACAGGACGGATAGAAAAATCACCCGAAATCAGAAACGAAAACACGATGAAATCAACCATGTCCAAAAAAGCTACGCAGAAATGGATCCAACAACAGCTGCTCTGGAAAAGGAACATGAAGCCATTACAAAAGTCAAATATATTGATAAAATTCAAATCGGGAGATATGAAATTGATGCCTGGTATTTTTCACCATATCCTGAAGAGTATGGCAAGCAGCCGAAGTTGTTTATTTGTGAGTTTTGCTTGAAGTATATGAGGCTAGAGAAAACGTACAGATACCATCAAAGCCAGTGTACCTGGAGACATCCACCTGGGAAGGAGATCTATAGGAAAGGAACAGTGTCTGTATTTGAGGTTGATGGCAAAGATGTGAAGATCTACTGTCAGAATCTCTGCCTCCTTGCAAAACTTTTCCTTGACCACAAGACCTTGTACTTTGATGTTGAGCCATTCCTATTCTACATTTTAGTCGAAGTTGACAGAAGAGGCTGTCATCTGGTTGGTTACTTCTCCAAAGAAAAGGAATCACCAGATGGTAACAATGTCGCTTGTATCCTGACTCTCCCTCCATTCCAAAGAAAAGGTTATGGAAAATTTCTCATTGCTTTCAGCTACGAACTGTCAAAGCTCGAAGGTGCTGTTGGATCACCAGAAAAACCTTTATCAGATTTGGGGAAGCTGAGTTACAGAAGTTATTGGTCCTGGGTCTTGCTTGAAATCTTACGAGACTTTCGTGGGACTCTTTCCATAAGGGAGTTGAGTCGAATGACAAGTATTGGTCAAAATGACATCATCAGCACATTGCAGTCACTGAACATGGTGAAATACTGGAAGGGACAGCATGTGATTTGTGTGACCCCGAAGCTGGTTGAGGAACATCTCAAAAGTGCACAGTACAAGCGGCCACCGCTCACCGTCGACACGTTTTGTCTGCGTTGGGACCCACCAAAGAAGATTCCCAAGTTAAACAAAAAATGATCTGGTCTACATGTGTGCAGCTTAATTTGGACAATTTTCAATTTATTTGGTGAAATTGTCATTCATGTTTAATACTGAAATATACATACCCTAAAATACTAATAATGGGATGGGGAACTCTGTAACTGTTCACATACTTGACACATGAAAGTTTACAGATGTACTTGTTGTATTTTCATGTTTTGGTTCATATTTTATAGTGTATGCTTTCTTAGAATCTTACTTTATAAATTCTCACAACATGCAAGTCATAGCTTGTACAGTAAAGAAATTATCGTAGGCAAAGTAAACCATTGCTGGCTTTTCATCCGGAATAATTTATTTTCTTTCACAGTGCAATTGACTGCAAGTACCCAATACTTGTTGTATTTTCATGTTTTGGTTCATATTTTATATTGTATGCTTTCTTAGAATCTTACTTTATAAATTCTCACAACATGAAAGTCATAGCTTGTACAATAAAGGAATTATCGTAGGCAAAGTAGACCATTGCTGGCTTTTTATTCGGAATAAATTATAAGTTATTTTCTTTCACAGGGCAATTGACTGCAAGTACCCAGTACATATATACATGTATGATTGATCATTCTGTTTGCTAGAAACATTGCTTAATGTTGTTTTTGGATTTTTTTGTTGTAAAATTTCTTAATGTTTTGTACCCAGTTCTCTGCAAGTGTTGAAGCTTTTGATATTAGTAGACATGGTAAATAAAAAGGAATTTGTTTATGTATTGATCAACAAATGTACAATGTATCATCATTGTTGTTAAAAGTATTAAATTTCATTTGTAACACTTTTTTCATTTTTTTCTGCCAGAAAGAAATGTTTGGGTATGGCGCTATGGAATTGAATATTTACAATGTGTGTACTGAATGTAAACAGTGTCAATGGGGGGGGGGGGGGGGGGGGGGGGGGGGGGTGTCAGGGGCCACCTCCAAATAGAAAATTGGTTAGTTTTAGTGTTAGGGTTATGAAAATCATACAGTAATGATAAGACTAATTAATTTTGTCAAAGGTTAACTTAAAAAAACTAAATCTGCAAACAAATTTGGGTATGGTGTCATACCCGTTTTATCATCAGGCAGAAATCTACCACGGTGTACACTGTAGTATAAAACATTTTTGTAATTGATGGGACAGGAAGTATATGTACTTCTATGGTAGGCGCCCACAGTGTAGAAGCAGGGGTGGATTATGGAGGGTTTCCCAGTTGCACGGACACGCACACACACACACACCCCGGCTAAAAAAACAACCCCACCACGTAGATCTAAATTGATGTCAACGTAAAATGTATAATTTCAAATTATAAACATTTACATATTGTTTCCTAAAGCATAATCTGTCCCTGAGAAGGTCTTAAGTAAAGTAAAAAAGTAAAGTTTGTTTTATTTAACGACGCCACTAGAGCACATTGATTTTTAATCTTATCATCGGCTATTGGACGTCAAACATATGGTCATTCTGACACTGTTTTTAGAGGAAACCCGCTGTCGCCACATAGGCTACTCTTCTTTACGACAGGCAGCAAGGGATCTTTTATTTGCGCTTCCCACAGGCAGGATAGCACAAACCATGGCCTTTGTTGAACCAGTTATGGATCACTGGTCGGTGCAAGTGGTTTACACCTACCCATTGAGCCTTGCGGAGCACTCACTCAGGGTTTGGAGTCGGTATCTGGATTAAAAATCCCATGCCTCGACTGGGATCCAAACCCAGTACCTACCAGCCTGTAGACCGATGGCCTGCCACGACGCCACCGAGGCCGGTGAGAAGGTCTTAAGATGCAGTGAAACCCCTCAAGACTGGACCCTCTATAAACCAGAATTCTCTCAACTGGACGTTTTTCGTGGCCCCATGATCTACATATTTTTTTTACACTAAAGTTTACCTCTCTAAACTCGACACCGGATAAATAATACAGGCCCAAACTATTTATTTAATTCAATTTGTACTTCTTAAAAACGACAATTGGTGCCACTAATTGTTTCGTTTGTTGCTTTGCAGTCTTCAGCTGGATCATCCGACTGAACACAGCTACTGCAATATGCATATGTTCAGGTTAGCCATTACATGTGTAATCACCGTTGTATATGACTAGGTGATGTGGCAAATAACAATTGTTGTATTGAGCACTTAAAAGATCAAGTGACTGCTTTGATATCCTCGGCGAACATATTTATAGTTTGCTTCAAGGATAGACAAAAACTGGATTTAATCCACTGACTTCTTGTATTTTAAATATTTGACAAAAGTAATGTTGGCTTTGCAGTGTTGAAAAGATGCGAGTAGAGTTTTATTGCCATATCGGTTGATAAAATTAAAATCATTAAAACTTTTTAAAGTATATATAGAGGATACTCACAGAGTGTCTTGTGATATAATTTATCAGCACGAGTTGATAAAAGTATGAAATCTGAGGCTTGCAGGTTCTCTATTGGATTATTATCAGTTGGATAAATCTGGTGTTTTCCCTAGCTTGTTTTAGCATAGTGCGATACCATGCCTCAATAGTCTAGTCTGTGGGCCCATTGGGCTAGTTCTCGTTCTAGCCAGTGCACCACGATTAGTATATCAAATGCTGTGGTATGTGCTATCCTATCTGTAGGATGGTGCATATAAAAAGATCCCTTGCTACTAATGAAAAAATTTAGCATGTTTCCTTTCTTAAGACTGTATGTCACAATTACCAAATGTTGGCCATCCAGTAGCAGATGATTACTAAATCAGTTTTCTCTAGTGGTGTTGTTAAAAAAAACTTTAACAATAGTCTAGTGCTATCTTGTCCTAATCAGCACCATGCTGCTCTGAGATTAAACACGCCTTTTTCAATAATTAATTCTAAAATTGCCTTTACAAAAACTCGGAAAACGTATTATTAATTAATAAAATAACCCCATCATATATTTGTTATTTATTAAAGTAAGCACATTAATTACATTTATTTTTATTTCAATAAAAAGTTTTTTGTCTTAATGAAAAAATAAGGTGCCCTGTAAATGGTGAAAAAAGACACTAGAAGTGTTTAGTCTGCCATGCTTTGCCAGATTTGTAGCAAAAACACTAGGTTACATACACACGGCCGAATACGAATAGGACACCAGTGTACAACAAAATCTTTTGTATCGATACAAAATTCTCAAAACCAGACGAAATACTTTATCCCATTGAGGGGTGGGACATAGCCCAGTGGTAAAGCACTCGCTTGATGCGCAATCGGTCTGTGGTCGATCCCCTAAGTGGGCCCATTGGGCTATTTCTTGTTCCAGCCAGTACACGACGACTGGCATATCAAAGGCTGTGGTATGTACTACCCTGTGGGATGGTGCATATAAAAGATCCCTTCCTGCTAATCAGAGTAGCCCATGAAGTGGCGACAGCGGGTTTCCTCTCTCAATATCTGTGTGGTCCATAACCATATGTCTGACGCCATATATCCATAAATAAAATGTGTTGAGTGCGTCATTAAATAAAACATTTCTTTCTTTGTTCCATTGATATCCAGTTTCACTGTATATTGCCAGTTGGATTGGGTTTTTTGGCAATGACCATGATTCATTTCTGCATTTTGGTACAAGTAGCCCATGTAGTTGCACTTGTTTTATCAAACCACCTCGGTGGATCCATTCAGCTGATTGTTGTTTTTCTCGTTCCAACCAGTGTAGCACAACTGGACACAGGCTGTGGTATGTATTTTCCTGTCTGTGGGAGTGCATAATCAAGATCCCTTGCTGCATTGGTGAAAATGTAGTGGGGTTTCAGCATTACAAAGGGGCAGAACGTAGCCCAGTGGTAAAGTGAACACCTGATGCACGGTCAGCCTAGGATCGATCCCCGTCTGGGGACCCAATGAGCCATTTCTCGTTCTAGCCAGTGCGCCACGACTGGTATATCAAAGGCTGTGGTATGTGCTATCCTGTGTGGGATGGTGCATATAAAAAGATTCCTTGCTACTAATGGAAAAATGTAGTGGGTTTCCTCTCTATGACTGTCAAAATTACCATATGTTTGACATCCAATAACCAATGATTAATAAATCAATGTGCTCTAATGGTGGTGGTAAATAAAATAAATGGAATTACCAAATGTTTGATATCTAACAGCCTGTGATTAATTAATCGATGTGCTCCAGTGGTGTCATTAAACAAAACAAACTTTTTGTTTTATCATCGTCTAGTTTTGAGCAGATATAAATTTTGCAAATTTATTTATTAAACTTGAAAGATAGCAGAAACTCTGTGGGTTTTTTTTTAACAGATTACATATATTAATAATTATAACATTGTATTGTGCCAATGCTAGGCTTGCATATAGATGCAACCGATATATAAGTAATGGTTTTCCTCCACTTGGCGATGGTGGGATAGTTCCCTATCACACCACTGATTGGTGGCCATACATCTTGTGATCGTGCTGAATTCCAAAATCAAAAGAGCCTTGCGATATACCCAGATTTTGTTTTTGTACATATTGAAAAATCTGAATCCTGGGTTTGTCTCCCAAGCGATGTTGTCACATGTAGCACAATTGCTTCATTCATTTTGAAGTCATGATTATTAAGTGAAGAACTGCTATACCCATGTTGAGTCACCAAATTTAATAGAAAGAAAGAAATGTTTTATTTAATGATGCACTCAACCCATTTTATTTACGGTTATATGGCATCAGACATATGGTTAAGGACCACACAGATTTTGAGAGGAAACCCGCTGTCGCCACTACATGGGCTACTCTTCTGATTGGCAGCAAGGGATCTTTTATTTGCGCTTCCCACAGGCAGGATAGCACAAACCATGGCCTTTGTTGAACCAGTTATGGATCACTGGTCGGTGCAAGTGGTTTACACCTACCCATTGAGCCGTATGGAGCACTCACTCAGGGTTTGGAGTCGGTATCTGGATTAAAAATTCCATGCCTCGACTGGGATCCGAACCCAGTACCTACCAGCCTGTAGACCAATGGCTTGCCACGACGCCGGTCCAAATTTAATAGTTGTGGTTTAAAATGTCCCGAGGTGTCGTTGAACAAATATTCCTTTCCTCTCCTGTATTGTAGATGATAACAAACTGCACAAATAATTTTTAAAAATTTAATTCCCACTTCATTGTTTTATCCCCTGACAATATGAAATGCAGACAAAGCCATATACACAACAACTGTAAATACAAGTAGACATTGATTAGCTGCAGAATAAAAGAAACAATAGTTCTGGATTTCATTTGAAGATGGGTAATTATAGCAAAATTAATACTAAATTAATTTACGGTGCCAAACATGTTTAGCAGCTGTATAATATGAAAGTCTGTAGTACTTGACATTATCGTTTTTGATCTTTGATATACAAAACAGTTATGGAATAATAATTTGTTTTACACCAGTCTGACATGTGCCTTACTATATACATAAAAATAAAAATACCATGTACACTCATAGTTGATATCTACACTTGACAAAACTACTAAGGAACAAGATATATAAAAATATGTCCCATTAACAGCACCATGAAACAGACAAAAAGCAAAATAAGAGAAATAGGTGCCTATACATTTTAACATTAACTAATCTTGTTCACTAAAATCAACAATTTAGCTAATTTAATGCAAATGTTACAATAAAGAAAAATGGTATCATTTATCATTTAATTGTTAAACTACATACGAAGAGAGAAAAAACTATTTACATCTCACAAATTATGGTAAAATGGGAGATCAATGTAATTCACAATCTTGGTACATCTTGACAGATGTGGGTACACATTAATTTTACAGTTTAAGTAGGCAAATCCCTGAAGATTTCTACTTTTCAACCTTTAAAATAAATGCATTTTTCTTTTCTCCAAGATGTAAAAGCTATGGATATTAAGACATGTAAAAAGAAATTGGTGTAGAAAATATTCCAAATAAAAAATGCTAACGTTATTCACGGCATAAAAAATTACCTCTGACAAAATACTTTACACAGCAAAAACTGTTAATTAACAGTAGCCCAAGGATTTCCTTCTAATGTATTTGTATCAATCATTTGTGCCAAATATGAATTCCTGTATAATGTAAATTTATTATAAGTATTATTAAAAAAATATCTTAAATATAATTAAACCCATACTGATATATTTTCACAAAATAAAGGTAAAAATTTTGATTAATAGAAAAAAAGAAAAGAAATGCATGTAATAATAATCGTGGAATACAAATGAACCAGTAATGTGAATGACACTGGTCTTCCGACACAGAGAAACATGCAAAGAAAAAGACAAGTTTACATTAATCATGGTAACGTGAACCATGTAGCCCGTTGTCCCCAGCACTGGGTTGAACTTGTGAGTGCCTCCCACACAATGAGTTGTTCAAGATGTATAGGCAGTCGAGATGGCCAGTGGGACAGAGTCTTGTGTTGTTGTGCCACAAACACCTCTACAAACAGTGCACTCGAGGATGCCACTATCCAGGATCATACTGTGGTATTGCAAGCTTTATGGATGTATCTGTCAATATTTTATTGACTTCTGTGTGTATGTTATGCAGTTGCTTGGCAAACGTTATTAGTCAAAGTAACCCTTGCTGCTAATGGAAAAATGTAGCTGGGGTCCTCTGATGACTATGTGTCATAATTTCCAAATGTTCGACATCCAATAACTGATGATTAATTAATCGATGTGCTCTACTGGGTTGTTAAACAAAACAAACTTTAAGTGTCACTTAGTAATTCTTCAGTACTTTCTGAATTAAGAATACAATGAGTTTTTGTTTCAAATTAGTAATATAAATATGACATTGTTGTATTCACGTCATCTCTTAGTCTACTTTGTTATTTCAAATTAAGGGTTCTTTCAAAATACAACAAATGTTTTTTTCATGTGATGATGTTTTGATCACTCGCATCATGTTGTTTAACTTTGAAATTATTCACATTAGACAGTACTGCAATACTCTGAATATCACTTACTATATGCTTCTGTCACTACAAATAGTATTAAGAGTGTATATTTTAACAGACAATTTTAGCCAAATTTATCGGTATGTTATTTCATTTAGTTTCTTATTCTAAAAATGATGCACTCCACAGGATTATGCTAAATAGTGGCCCCAACCCATCTTGTCCAGTAAGACCACCAAGCTAAAACAAAAACCTATCAACCGTCAAAGCATCCACTTACAAAATAATAAACTGGGCATAGTTGTGGTCCAGGACCCATGCTCGTGAAACTGGTTAAGAGTCTAGACAAAAATCTCTAATGACCTCACACACATGCATTTTGTATGGTATTGTCTTAACTTTTAAAGTCTCAGACTCTATTAAAGGCACTATCCCAGCCCATTTTAAAATACAGTCACCTAGGCTATGCCTGTAACCTGTCGAGAAAAAAGTATCATTAATGAGAACTTTGTGCACATAAAGGCATTAACATTATTTTTGTATGACAGACACCCTGAGTGGTATTTTAAATCGGACTTGTAATTGTAAAGTCATTTAATATGACTAGCACATTGGTGGCTTACATGGACAAGTGGTTTTCCCCCCATGTCATATTAATATCGCATTCTTCCACAAACAGAACATCTGCTTTGCCTGTGATGAAAATATTTACAATGCTTTGTGTAGAAACATTATAAATACACACATATATATATATATATATTAACAACAAAGAATTATTTCATGCCCAATGTGATTGTCCCCAGTTGTTTTCAATACTACACATATAAAATAACAGCAAGTTGTGTAACCAGCATGTAGTGAGGTACACATCACAACAAGAAATATAAAACTGAGAACAATACAGTATGCCACACTACAACCTAAAATGAATTGCACTAAATGTACAGTTATATTCTTGAGAACAAGATTGCAATTTCACTATTACATATCCGATTTCAATTTTTAAAAGTAATGGCTGCCCCTCAAAGTGTGACACTAATTTTATCAATATAAAATTGTTCGTACTGAATTATCATTTAGTTACTACATTAGTAATATTTTGCAGTTATACTGACTGGTAGCTCTCGAGTGATAATCAGTATCTCTAGAATTACATTTATTTAGTACAAAACTACTGATTTAAGGAAAATGTAATCATGCTAAAATCTGTGTGGTTATACACAGGTTAATACATTTATTTATAACTAATACTTTTTAAACACATATATACTACACTTTATGAAATAAAAAGTGCATAAAGTGACACAAATATTTATATTTAATAACAATTATAAATAGTTAACAACAGATCTATCAACACACTTCTCTATGGTAGCTGCAAAACATGCAACTTTCATTACCATGGAAACTGTAATACAACTCCCCATATCAAATTATGACCACACACCAATATTTCTAAAAGCTGAAAAGCACTAACAACCCAGTTCACACAGACAAGACTGTACAATCTGTAATAATCAAGTCATTGATAAGTTTATGGAAACAAACTGTAACATATTATTTTGCGTCCACTCCTCTTCAGCTATCAATGTTAATTTTCTATAAGTATGCTAAACACTTCAGTGGTTGACAACTTGTGTACCAATGGTTCACAGTTTATAACAATGTAAAGGAAAAGTAACTTTACATTACCATATTTACAGTGGTTTATAAATTACAGTACTGCAACTGACTGAAGGCATTAGGTATCCGATACTTATTTTAAGAAATGGAAAAACTTATCAAACAGTATTCACAGACTGACGCATACAATCATGTTTTATGTATATCGGTAAACTTCAAATCTCATACATCATGCTTTGTGCCACTTGAAATTACATGATCATAACTGAAACAAGCTATGGTATTTTAATCAAACATTGCAATCTTGTTCAACAAGTCCAAAGCAACCATAAATTACAAATACCGTACTTCATACTACTGTGCATGTGCTCCGACTATAAGAATCACATTTTAATGTATTGGTATCTGGGAAATTGTAATCTCACCCATTAGGCAAAAACCTCCATTAGTATTACTTTGAATTGCACAATAATAGCCTACTTCAGCAAATACATACAAACTTCTTTCTATACTAGCTGACTGGACCAGAAATGATCACATTGAGGGGTGGTTGAGAGAGACACTAATTATTATTTTATAGCGGGTCAACTTATTTTATTTTCCTCGGTTTAAATAAAAAAAAGTACATTTTGTGTATAGTGGGAATATATATATATATATATATATATATATATATATATATATGCCTCTCGGCAACCACCACAATAAATTCTAGCACATAATTGACAAAATTTATCTAGCTTTTGAAAACAGTATTCAAGAACTGAACTTGATAATTTATGTTCCTGAAAATATGAAATGCAGAAATGTTTTACACACTAGTCCATTAGTATAAAGTTGTTCATACTAATGTATCATAAAGTGGCTCTACACTTCAATCTTTAAAGAGCATAAAGAGTTAACAAGTTCAATTCCTATTATTCCAAAAGGATACATTTACTTATCATGTATAACGTAATATATTTGACAAGAGTTACCAGTCTAGAGGTTTCGGTATTTCTTTCAATAAAAAATGTCAAAATAAACAAACTAACTGGCTTTTATTTATAGTTTTTAATTCGATTTTTTCAAGTCTTGTAATATCAATAAGACCAATGCAATCATTTATAAGAAAAATATATTAACATATTTAAATTATATGTATACAAAATATATTACCTAAAATGCATTAACAGCAGTTGCAGAAAAACGTTTTTCATTCAGATATTTATTCTATTTCTATAAACGCAATTAAAATATTGTAGAATTTCATAAAAACTAATTACTTAAATATAGAAAAAAACACTGAATTCTAGAAGCTTTCTAGGTGATACACTTCAAATTATCATACTGCCTGTGCAAAAACTAACTGACTTCGCAGACAAGAAACAAAATAAATTAAACCAAGTATTTAAAAATCCCAACATCAGTCATACATTCAATGGAGAAAGCTAAAATAAAATAAACCAGTGATTGTAACCAAAAGAGATTCTACACATCACATAGAATCAAGAACATGATTTGTACTGTGAGTTTGTTTAGATTTTCTCTACACGTATCTTGATAGGCAATGGACTGGACTCCACGCGGTCCTGGAGACGGAGAATTTGAATACCTTTACCGTCAAATGCCATCTGTCGCAAATATTCCAAATCTCCATTAATGCTGAGCTTCTGAAATGAAATTGATCAAATGAAATAAAACATCACTGATAATTATAGTACACAGTGAACTGCTAATCTGGTGTCAGGTCTTTAGATTGCACCAAGGTACAGGCAGTAAATGTTGTGCCCAAAATAATCATGCCCAATTAAGTACTTCTGTTAACCTCAAAACATTTCATCTCAGAATCACTGAAACATTAGGCTTTAACAAGATTAAAATAACACGCAATGCATTCCTGAACATTCTCAACTCTTCAACAATTGTTAATAGCATTTTTGTCCTAAAAAGACCTCTCTCTACTTAAAAAAAAGATGAAAAAATTAGTGAGACCTAAAACCCGGTGTGGGGTGGGAAGGAGGGAGAGAAGGGGTATTCAGAGTTCGCACAGGTGCTTGAAGTGCTTGAAAGTTCTTGAATTTTGTTAATGTTTTTTCAAGGCCTTGAAAACCTTGAAAAATCATATTTTTGTGAAAAAGTCTTTGAAAAGTCCTTGAATTTTATTTTCCCCTCCTGAAAAAATAGGAAAAACATGCCTTTCCTAGTTTTAGTACAAAAAATTTAATCGCTTCCGTAGGTTTATTTACGCGTCAATCCAAAACTTCTTTGTCATTCCCGCCAAATATGTGCTTCGGCTGTCCACGGAAATTAAATATTCACAAATACTACTCTCTGATTGAGTCAAAGTATTTGTGCATGCGGACATGTGGTCATTATGCATCACCAAAAGACGCCATTGTTTGATTGTTAAATTTACCGTGAAAATTCTTTCAACATGCCAGGCAAGTGTAAATTTAATGATACCTGGTTGCAAACCGAGGATTATAAGGACTGGCTTTTGTGTGTGCCCAATGATGGACACAAAGCGCAATGAAGACTATGCTCTAAAGCATTCAGTGTAGCCAGCATGGGCGAGACAGCATTACAAAGTCTGTTTGTTTGTAGTTTGAATAAATGATCAGGTGTGTACTTTGTTTTGTTTCTCATGCTAGTTTAACATATTTAATGATGTGCGTTAGTATTTTGCAACTTGATAAATTTTGTGACTGGGGTTTACTGGTGACGATAATAGGTGAACAGCTATAGCGCTCTTGGGAAATGACATCACAGATTAGTTCAGCGACGCCTGCGCTCAAGCTTGATATGTATACGGTGATGTCCGGTGAACCGGCGCACCTAAGCATTAAAATATCGTTTTTAGAATTAAAACTGGAGGGCAAAGCTGTAAAATTGGTTTGTATGAAGTAAGTAGTGCATCATCTGTAATACACTGTTGGTATCTGTGACATCTGTTGTATCGCCTACGCTGACTTTTAATTAATGACGTGTGCCCAGGATAGCATGCTTGAACTTTAACTGAATTATAAGGATGACAATCAAGTATAATGAATGGAGAAAAAGATTAAAGAAATTTCATTTAACAAAGCACATGTAGTTCTCTGTATATTTTAGACACTGCAGTTAAAGTGATAAAATGGCCAGCCTAAATCACTAAATAAAACCCAAGTCTTTAGCCAAGAATCCTCACATATTGAAAGAGACGAACCTGTGTATGAATCCGCTGATCGGGAGCAGTGACGGCAGCAGTTAAACACAACCAGATCATGGTGATGGCGCAGAATAATATCAGCACACACAGGAACAGTCTAGGGACGCCGGTCTTCTTTGCAATGCATGATAACCAGTCAGCCCCAGTACCAGACTCTTCCATGACAGAAAAATCGGCCCCATTCTCAAAGCTGCGTGCTGATCTCATCTGGGAATTCTTAAGCATCGGTGTTGCAGCGTTATCGAGAGGTTCGATGTTCGTTTCCCAGTAGTTGGATGTCTTGTCATCCAGGCCAGGTCCTTTGTAATCTAAAATTCATTAAAAAAATGTGCACTTGTTGAAGGTTTAAGCATGTCTGTCTTGGGCACATCCTCAGAGTTCCCCTGGAGTGTGTTCAAGACAGGCTTATCTTTTGTCAGGAATCCCCATATATTCAAAGAACAGACGAACCTGCATATGCTAATATGGTAAAATATAACAAAGAGGGGTTTTTTTTATATAAAGAGAGGCTGCTTAAATAGCACAATATTGGTTTAAGTATTTACATTAGATACACAAATGCATGATAATTTCCCAGTTTAAGAATGTATATTGAAATCTAGTCATCATAAAAAATATGGTTTAATTTTTCATGATATTCTATTATTAAAAATAAAAGTAACACTTGGAAAGACTACAGATCTATGAACCCAGCATCTTTTTGTAAAGATTTTAATTAAGCCTTTAAATTACTGAAAATGGAAACCATAAACAAAGATTCAGCCTTTAAAAATAAAACATTTCCCTTGAATTTAAAGATTATATCAATATTTAAGACGAAAACAAAATTGGTATACAACAGTAATGTGTATTATGAACATTTTAATCAAAACCTGAACCAGCTGTCAGATGCCCAAGCATCAATCAGTATGTCATGAAATGAAAGTAAACTGATAAGGTAAACTAACAAAAACTGCATGTTTAAAAAATATTATCCAAACATCACATGTGCAAACAAATCCAGACAACCATTCTAGTCCCATCTGCCTTCAGCAGGAAACTAAAAAGAAATACGTATGAATGAAAGACAGAAAACTGGGTGTGTGTTTACCATCGACGTCTTGCTCGTCCATAAATTCAGTGAAGACCTGTGGCTGTGACTTGATCACCACTAGCTTTCCGTCCCCCGCAGCCATGTAGAATGACCAGCGCACTGACATGTGCTTGTACGCCTTATCTATCATGTTGCTGTACAGATTGTGAACGTACATCAGTGGGTACAGCAGATGCATGCTGGGATCTGCATCTTTCATCTGCAAACAAAAGGAATGTTTAATCCGGGAACAGGGTTTCAAAATCTCGGGTAACTGACGTTTGTTCATATATTGTTTTTAATTAGGTAACCAGTTCTTTGATCATGAGAAATGTCTTCACTTAACTGATGAATGTCCTGTTAGAAACACACTTGTACTATGGTTATAGATACTTTACTGATGTTCCAAATGTATTAAAACCAGAATGATATGCAATAAAGTAGTACCGGTACGTTTGTAGCAACTTGACTACTAATATGCCAAGCATCGAGTATCTCCAAAAATCAGTCTAGCTCAGTTGTAAAGTATACGACTGAAAAAAATATATAGTACAGAAACAGAAAGTTCCAAATACAACACCATACATACCTGTTTGGCCCTCTGTTCAGCAAATGGTGCTTCACTCTTACATCCCAAATTGCAGGCACTTGCCTCACCTTCTTTGCTGTATGCTTCTTTGCAGCCTGAAAAAGAGAGAATAAAACTGAAGAAAGAAACAGACAGAATTTTTTTTTTAATAAATGTAAATTGTATATATTATATTTTCAGGGTTTCAGCTGTTGTTTACTAAACTGCCAAATTAAAATTAAGGTTTTTAAGCCAATTAGAAAATTAAATAAATTCACTTTTGTAAAGCATCTTAATTTTTTTACATTTTGTTTGGCTAACTAAAATTTGATTGGGTATACATTTAATGATCAAATTACTAATAATTTTTGAGGTACAGTTTAAACTCTGTACCATTTATTGGTGAAATTAAAATGATTTTCCATTGTGCTATTTCTCGTTCCAGCCAGTGCACCACGAGTGGTACATGTATATCAAAGGCCATGGTATATAGACCTGTGGGATGGAGCATATAATAGATCACTTGCTACTATTGGAAAAATGTAGTGGGTTTCCTCAGATTTAGGACTATATAAGTAAGTAAAAGTTACCAAATGTGTCACATCTAATAGCCAATAATTAATAAATCAATGTCTCTAGTGGTGTCATTAAACAAAATAAACTTTTTAAAGTGATTTAAAAAAGAAAAGAAAAGGAAATTAGTAGTTAAACTTATGTTGTCTGTTAGTCATAATGATAATTTCCTGTATTGCAAAAGACACTTGAAAAAAAAATTGAGGAGAGTAATTAATTGTTCCCCAACTTAGATTGTGATAATCCACTTGAGATATATTGCCATAATCATATTAATGATACCATATAAATTCAAACTAAATTACTCTCCTTGAACTAGACTCAGGGGAGTGATAGGGTACGAGAGTACACGGAGCTCCCCTTAAATGACAAGGTCTGAGACTGTAACTTTGTAAGTAAATTTAATATACATAGCAGGGGTCGAATTTTACGTTATTCCGCAAATAGTAAATATCGAAACGGAATAGTAAAACAATTCTTCCAATATTCCGTCATGAAAGTGAAAATAAAGCACAGAATACCGAAAATTGCCTGCGACTATTCCGCTTATGCTTTTTCTTCAGCTACATTTTTCTGCAGAACAAATCCTCACACTACTAAGACCTTTCTCATGCACTTACCGGTACAAAATAAACGTCTATTTGATCGAGACTAATATTTGCAGTGATTTCGTTTGTAATTCCAGCCAGTAAGCAGTAATGCATAGACTGCTATATAAACAATTGTTCATTACGCAATGTTGTACAGGGCGACGTAGCAGTCAGGAAAACTAGTGGTACATTAATAATTGAAGGGATAGCAAATTTTTAGACAGAATAGTGTTTTTTGAAATTCACTATTCCTTTGGGATAGTGGTAAAAAAAAAAAAAAATCAACCCCTGCATAGAGGACACTAAATGAGTGGCCTTTTGATACCATTTATCTTACGAGTTGCTTAAAAACATATCTAACAAGCGAAAGCTATGTGGGGATGAAAAGCTGCTTGGTTGAAGCTGAGAATACAGTTTAAACAGTTTTATGTGACAGCATTCACCATTATCAGCCTAAGCTTTTGGAGGTAGTAAACAGACATTCTGAGTGTTTTCACCAGTGCTGGTTTATGCATGAAAAAGTAGTCCCAAAGAATTAGGTTAACCCCAATATGTGGACCAATCACATTACAGTATTGTCTGTGAAAATGGTTCATCACAATGTGACGAATGGAAGTATTATTACACTGTGATCTCTTTCACATGTGGGTGATAAATATACATACATATCACCAAATGCAAGTGCAGCCATTAAATAATTTATGCTAAATATGGCACTATCATTTGCACACTTTCAAATACCTGTACATATGCATAGATGTAACAGTTTTGAGTAAATACATTTTGATATTACTATAGTTTGTTATTAATTCAAAATGCAGGGCTCGAACTTAAGAATATGTCTCCCATGACAAGTAAAAACAATTTCTGTAGGTGAAATGGCTCACCAACGGCTATTTAGAGCCAGCCTATGACAATATTTAAAAAATTGACTTTTACAGCAAATAAACATGACTCAAAGGTTATTTTGCTGTATGGAGACATATTTCAAATGTGCAAATGCTAAATAGTAGCAAATAATGTACACTAGCTGAATACATTTTGCCATTATTGAGGAGTTTTACAAAAATGTCATTGGTGATGCTCCCTACCTAAGGCAATTTATATCACAATGGTGGCGGCAATTGTCAGTGCCGTCGTTAAATTTGAGCCCTGAAATGAAATCTGCCCCCACCCCCACTCCAAATAAAAAAGCATGTTTTATATAATAATATAATTTAATTGTTCTCGTCATACTTACAATTAATACAGTCCTTTTCTGTTCCATTTACATCAGTTGGGTCGTGGACAAATTCCATTATTGAATAAAATCTACATCCTCGGTGACAAGATTCAAAGTTACCACCCTGTAAAGATTTTTAAAAACCTGTGTTGTTATCATTTATTTGGAACAACTTTCAGTATATTTTAAAAACTTAAATGCCCAACCCCTGCAATTGCCCACGACAACCGGCAATGTCGTGGATTTTTTAATTCTTCACAGAACTCTTTTGCCGTGGACTATATTCAGGGTTTTTTCAATGGCATGTTGGGTTTTTTTGCCGTTGACATTTTCTTAATTGATAATTTTCACTTACAATAAATTAGCTACAATTATCAGATGCAGTATATACAATACTTCATATATACTCGCAAAGTGCATTCAAACAAATAAAGTTATTTTTAAAAACCTATCAAAAAAGTGACTGGGAAGATGTTTCTGATTGGTCAATTATTCAAAGTTTCTGCTTATAGTCACATTCATTTTGAAAGAACCGCAGGGCTTGAACTTACGAATTTGTCTCCCACAGCAATTTTAAAAATAATTGTCATGGGTGAAACAGCCCATCGACAGCAATTTTTAGCCTGCCTATGGCAATTTGTTTTTGAAAGTGACATTTGCAGAAAATAAATATGACTAAAAGGTTATTTTTCTGTATGTAGACATATTTCAAATCTGAAAATGTTATATATTGGCAAATTTTTGTGTACTATTTTTGTGTGCAATTGAGAAAACAATTGGCTCAGAAAAAAAACTTTGTAGTAAATTCCATAGTATTAAATAGACTAGTATTTTTGTAGAGTGCATCTGATGATTATAGCAGGTAATTTTTGGCAAGCATCAAAATAAGCATAATGTCTGGTAAGTGATAACCCATGGATAGGTAAACATACATTTCCGGTAACCTATATTGTATATTGGCTACAGATTACAACACGTTTATGAAGTTTACAATTCCCAATATCTTTCCTCAATAAACATGCTGATGCTTTGTTAAATTCATTCATATTACTGTTCTCATTACATGTGATGTAATTAATCTGACATAATGGTGAATGTGCTATACCTTGGCGCATGTCATAACACTGTTAGATTATGTCATATTGATCTACTCCTCTCGAAGAATATTTCATAAACAAGCAAAATGGCAGACGACAGAAAACTGCATGTATTTTCCCCGTGCAATCTCAGCAGTCGATATCGGTGACATCGTTACAGTGTTGTATGTGGAATCTGTGTTACTGTGATGGGTTTTTTCACGATTTGTATTTGGACAAAATTTGGGGGGAATCTAACTAATTAAACATAGGAGTAATTTATTGTAGTTAACAATTAGGTTCAGACTTATGCAGACAGGGCTCACATTGTCCACTGCCAAATTAGCCATCTGTTGATTTTCATATTGTGTATCATTTTCAAGGAAATACTCTACATGTCATATGTAAAAATTGGCTAAACCAAAATTATTTTTCTGAGCCCTGCTCGTAACTTCGTAAATCATGGGTTATTTTTAACAACTGTATTTAACAAGCCTCAAAAGTAATTTATTTATTTTAACATATTTAAATATAACTTTAAGTTACAGTGTTTATTATTACATGCCTAATAGTCAATGCAAAAAAAGAAAAGAAATAAAAATGTCAACAACCATGAATCAAAACCCGGCCATGATTTAGTTGTCATTTATCAACTCACTTGTTCAAACGTGTGTGACGGGAATGTATTTTTGCAGATTTCAGCACAAGATTTAACGTCGCCTAGAACCTTATCAAAAACCCCATTTGACGAGGTTATAACAATAAAATAAAGGCAGCTTGAAAGAAATAAAAGATACGTAACGCTGGCAGCCATCATTGATTTTAGATTACGTAGTGCTGTTTCCGTTAGGTTTATTTTGATCATGTGACTTTTCTGATTAGTGACTCGGAACATTTCGGCCATTTCCGTAACATGGATATTAAAAGGTTCCATCTCGTCTATCCAGAATTTAAAGGGATTCCATCTTCCACTATATACAACCAAATAGTTTCATTTGCTTGTAAGTTAACTCTGGTTATATAATACGATGTATTGAACCCATAACCTCACTCGCTGTTGCCACGTTTGAAGAGTAATTATTTGGAATCTGAAGTAAATTCTTAAGCTTATTGATAGCCAATGAGTTATTTTTTAAAATTACTTTGTTTTTCACTAGGAGTGCAAACGGATTAGCTGTAAATAGTTTTGGTATTCATGCACCGGAATTTTCATTGTGACAAAAGCGGAGAGCGATCAATTCGGGTAATGTTTAAACCAAGTGATTAAAAAAAATATATATATATATTTTTTTTTTTTTTTTTTTTTTTTTTTTTTTGGGGGGGGGGGGGGCCCTAAACCTTTATTGAAAATTTTATGAGGATTTGTGTAAGGTTTGATAAGCAAGGTTTCCATAAATATATCCGCCATATCCGCCAACTGACTGGATGTGGTATGAACATTGTTTGTGGAAACATTTTGGAATGTAACACAAAAATTTAACTGAAAATTTTGAACAGTCCATCAAAAAGTAAAAGGGGTCCGACAATACACGTGATCTGGCGTTATAGATTCCAGCTTTTTTTTCTTCTTTTTTTTCTTTTTTTTGCAGTGACAAAAATCCAACATAGCTTGAGTTACTGTAGCTCACATTGCCAACCAATCTTAATAACGAACGTCTTAATATATAAATTATTTCATGTTCTGTTCTTTGTTTTATTTTGGGGCGGGACGTAGCCCTGTGGTAAAGCGCTCGCTTAATGCGCGGTCGGTTTAGGATCGATCCCCGTCGGTGGGGCCACAGGCACTTGACACAGATTAGTATACATGAATAAAATTCTAATTTTTTTATATATCAGTAAATTTCATATATTTCCGCAATATTTTGCTCATACTCAATTCAACCATGACAGATTTATTACCACTTAACGTGTATTGACATATACCAAAAATTTCGATCCCTACTACATGAAAGACACTTGACACATAGGCCTATTCATAATCATACTACTGTACATGAATAAAATTCAAAATTTGTTGTATATCGATAAACTTGATATATTTTCCCAACATTTTGCTTATACGGTCTTCATAAATGATAAATTTATTGCCACTTAACGTGTATTTATATGTACCAAAAATTCAGATCCCTACCATATAAAACATACATTTTATATAGTAGGAATCGAAATTTTTGGTACATGTAATTACTTGTTAAATGACAATAAAGTTGTCATGTATTAAGACAGTAAATTCAATTATTGTGGAAATTTACATAAATAAACAATAAAAACATTTCATTTTGATAAACTCTTCTTCAAATATATTACATTGATTTATACAATAATTCTGTCAAGTAGGGATCGAAATTTTTGGTATATGTAAACACACGTTAAGTGGCAATGATTTTGTCATGTATGAAGAGAATATGAGCAAAATATTTGCGGAAATATATAAAATTTACTGATATATAACAAATTTAGATGTTTTATTCATGTTTACTAATCTGTGTCAAGTGCCTGTGGGTGGGGCCATTGGCTATTTCCATTCATTGCAGCACGATTGGTATATCAAAGGCCGTGGTATGTGCTAACTTTTGCCATCAAAACAAATAACTGATCTACCTTAATTAATTTATGTTGGTTAAATTCTCCATACATTAAACGGCAGAACATATCACTATTAATCTTCTTTTCTTTTTTTTTCTTTTTTTTTTGCAGTGACAAAAATCCAACATAGCTTGAGTTACTGTTGCCCACATTGATCAACCAATCTTAACAACGAACATCTTGGGCTATTTCTCGTTCCAGCTAGTGCACCACGACTGGTATATCAAAGGCCGTGGTATGTACTACTCTGGCTGTGGGATGGTGCATATAAAATATATCTTGCTGCTAATCGAAAAGAGTAGCCCATGAAGTGGCGACAGCGGGTTTCCTCTCTCAATATATTCGTGGTCCTTAACCATATATCTGACACCATATAACCGTAAATAAAATGGGTTGAGTGCGTCGTTAAATAAAACATTTCTTTCTTGTTTTATTTTGGGGCGGGACGTAGCCCAGTGGTAAAGCGGTCGCTTAATACGCGATCGGTTTGGGATCGATCCCCGTCGGTATTTCTATTCGGCTATTTCCAACCAGTGCAGCACGATTGGTATATCAAAGACCGTGGTATGTGCTAACCTTTGCCATCAAAACAAATAATTGATCTACCTTAATTAATTTTATGTTGGTTAGATTCTACATACATTAAACGGCAAAACATATTACTGTATTCATTATTTTTAGGAGCAGGACGTAGTCCAATGGTAAAGCGTTCGCTTGTTTCACGGTCGGTCTAGGATCGATCCCCGTCGGCGGGCCCATTAGGTTATTTCTCGTTACAGCCAGTGCACCATGACTGGTATATCAAAGGTCGTTTCCTGTCTGTGGGATGGTGCATATAAAAGATCCTGTGCTATTAATGGAAAAATGTAGCGGGTTTCCTCTTTAATACTATTTGTTAAAATGACCAAATGTTTGACATCCAATAGACGATGATTAATAAATCAATGCGCTCTAGTGGTGTCGTTAAACAAAACAAACTTTAAACAGACTTTTTTTTTTTCAAATGAGTTCCTTGCAGTTATTTATTTCATGTTGTTTGTAAAATAAAAAATAAATAAATAATAATACGCAACTCAGTGATGTCGACTTTCTTTGACATTTTAATAATACAAAAATACATTATAATGTAAAGCTCTGTCAAACGAGAAGTGGCTTCTCGCCTTAAGATTTTACAACTGTTATTTTGCATAATTGTTTGCGGGCAAGTGTGTTTTCTATTTCAGGAAAGAATTTATCAAAAATATATACTCTATTAAAAAAGAAACGCATAGGTGATAGGGAAAGAAGAAAAGTGTTTGATTTTACCAAATATCGGGGTTTTTTTTTTTACAATGTTGCTGAATGACCATATTTGTCAATGTTACTGGAATGGGACAGCATGCCCAAATGTACCCTAAAACAAATTTAACGCACGTTGTGGCACGTTGTGCGACAATTGCAGGAATCAGCGTGAAATGGTCAGATTTTGGCGAATACACGTAAAACTCGGGGAAAAGATTGTGGGTAGTGATGGGTATTTAAATCTGCAATGCTCACAATGATGCCTCATTTCCATTTCGAAGTAGACGAGTTATAAGATGCCAAGACTAAGCCTGGCGTATCGCAACATTCTAATAGGCCGCCTCCAGTTACTAGTAGGTGAATCGCAGCCAGCAGTCGTACGCCACATGAACGTCCATCAGAGCACCATTTCACGTCTCTGGGACAGGTACCAGCAGTTTCAATCAGCTGAAGACCGGCCCAGAAGTGGAAGACCTCGCGTAAGAACTGCAGCACAAGATCGCTAACTCCGGATTCTGCACTTACGTCACCGAAATACAACAGCAACCAACACTGCTGGACGCATACCTGGTTTGAGAAGGGTGTCTGCACAAACTATTCGGTACCGACATCGAGAAGCTGGTTTACGGGCTAGGAGACCGTATGTTGGCCCCGTCCTGCGACGTCAACATCGACATTTACGTGCTCGCTGCTGCACGAATGTACAGGGGTGGAACTTGGGAAACTGGCGGTGAGTATGGTTCAGAGACAAGTCACGTTTCCTTCTATAACGACGTGATGGACGATAACGTGTTTACAGACGCCGCAATGAACGTTTTGCCAAAACTGCGTCGCCCAAGTTGACAGATTCGGTGGAGGGAGTGTCATGATGTGGAGAGCCATCTCATACACCGGCAGAAGTGAACTTGTGTTCGTACAAGGCAAACTGACAGCTGTACGCTACCGGGACGAAATTCTTCGCCGTCACATGCTTCCCATTTTGGATCGACAGAGAGAACTCTTTCAGCAGGACAATGCCAGGCAGCATATGGCACATGTAACAATGGATTTCCTACAGAATGAGAACATTAATGTGCTGTCATGGTCATCAAGATCGCCAGATCTCAACCCCACTGAACGCCTATGGGACGAACTGGACAGACGTGTACGCCAGCATGACCCGGAGCCTCAGACGCTTCCGCAACTGTCACACGCACTACAGGAAGAATGGGCTAGGATTCCACGTGCCCAGATTCAGAGACTCATTCAGTCCATGCCAAGGAGAAGGAAAGAAGGGAATGTTTTATTTAACGACGTACTCAACACATTTTATTTACGATCATATAGCGTCAGATATATGGTTAAGGACCACATAGATCATGCCAAGGAGATGTCGTGCAGTGATTGCTGCTGCTGGTGACCACACACGGTACTGATTTCAGCGCCCTCGTGCGACGCTGTTTGGTGACGAAAACGCCTCCACTGCCGTCAGTCCATAGCAAGAAGATTGTCACATACTCATGTCAAATTTG
Organism: Gigantopelta aegis; assembly: GCF_016097555.1. Taxonomy (NCBI): domain Eukaryota; kingdom Metazoa; phylum Mollusca; class Gastropoda; order Neomphalida; family Peltospiridae; genus Gigantopelta; species Gigantopelta aegis. The sequence continues at coordinate 40,518,770 of NC_054704.1, read as the reverse complement.
ATTGTGCTACGATCATAAATAACGAAATTATGCCACTTTGTATTAAAGAGATAATTTCATGAATATTTCGCCTATGCGTTTCTTTTTTGACAGAGTATATTTATGTAAAACATAATGAAATGTGGCACTTATGTAAAACTAATTAAATGTGGCCATTGTTTTTAACTCGACAATGAAAGTTAACAGAATGGATTTTATTTATTTATTTGTTCGCGTGCATGCACGTTCCCCCCCATCCCACCCCCCACCCCCAAGCATACAAGCACATACACGCACACATACATACGCGCGCGCGCGCGCGCGCGCGTGTGTGCGTGTGTGTGTGTGTGTGTGTGTGTGTGTGTGTGTGTATACATACCAGGGAATTTTTAAGAACTTCACCTTTAAGTTTATAATTTGGGCAAAACGTAGGAGGAAAGATTTTTATTATCTAAGTTAACAGCAATAAATAAATAATTGCTAATAGTACGGGAGTGTATCCTTGTCTTAAATTTTAGTGGATACATATACTGGAGTAATAGTCCAGAACTAACAAAAATTACGGTAATGGTAACATTAAAACTAAGCTAGTATTCCTAAAGTTGTTCCTTATTGAGCGTTCGGTGAACAAATACTAACATTTCCTTTCACTGCGAGCTATTCAGTTTTATTGACAATAAAACGCCTGGGAGACCAAAGTCGTTGGATTAACGTGCACAATCGTACAGATAATAAAGAGGACTTGGCCCATAAACTCGATGCTTATTGCTCGTCAATAAAATCTATTAGTGACTTGACTGTTAAAAGAGGAAATAACGACAAACGAAAGTTCGTTTCTTGGGTCTTCTACCTAACTCGAATTATAATTATTTCATACCATGTACATGTTTGTTAGATTGTAGCATATTTATTAATTTATTTATGTTTTCGTTTCTTCAGTTATTCTGTTTAATTTTCTTCCATCGCCTTTAAAGTTTTCAATTTTATTATTTATTTATTTATTTATTTTGTTAATATAAATAATTATATGTAATCATATTCATGTTTGACAACCAATTATAGTCAATGTATATTTATGTGCTGGGGCTTCGTTAAATATTCATTCATTTTATTCTTCTTATTTTAATTTTTTTGAGGGGGGTGCAAGAAAGGGGCTTGTTTATGAATATATTGCAGAAGAAGAGACTAAAATAGTTTTTTGTAACATTTTCCGAAATCGAAAAACATATATTTCAAAGGAAAATTTTATTTGACCAAATGTTATGAATAATTTAATTTTTTCTTCCATATCCCCCTCTGACTAATCCATATTCATGCTTCAACTAAAACTTTGCATTTAATAAAAATATTTTTACAATTAGATCAGCCAAAAAATACGACCCCCCCCCCCCCCCCCCCAAACTATTAACAGTAAATATTCGTAATATTTATTTACAATATGTACATGATATTTAAAGTGTACGGCAATAAACATTTGTTTTAAAAAGTCGAGATATCTGCATGGATTTAGTACGAACGGTTATCTAATTATTTTCTTACAAATATGATGTTTTCAGTTCCAAATAAAAGACTACAACAGTGCAGTTTTCAATAGCGAACAATTAACTAAACTTCTAGTATAACAAAATATAGCATATGACATATTCGCTTTACAACAAAATGAAAACAATACAGCATAAATCAAACAAACAAACAAAATTATTTCGGAGAAAAGGTACAGAAAGATAATATTATTTTTAGTTTTGTAAAATTGTGTTTTGAACAATGGTAAATATAAATATGGTACACTTTCCCTTAAACGCTAATTATGTGTCAAAATGTAATTTTATTTAAATTATAAATTCATATCAAATACATGTATTGCAACGTTATTTTAAATATAAATTCATATCAAATTCATGTAATACTTGTAAAACAAATAATTATCTCGAATCGCTTATGCACTGCATGTTTTCTGGTTTCAGTGAAGAAAGGAGGGGCGGTGGGGATACGAAAAGAAAACTTGTGACAATACAAAATTATATTCTCAACTTTTTTTTTTTTTTTTTTTTTTTTATTCAACGACGCACAACATATTTTTAACTACGGTAATATCGCTCAGGACCACAGAGATAATCAGAAAGGAAACGAGCTCCATGGGCTACTCTTTTCGATTAGCAGCAAGGTTAATACATATACCACGGTTTTTGTTACACAGGTTGTACATATATAGCTGAATCTTGACTGGAACGAGAAAGAAAAGAGCCCAACTGGGCCCTTATTGTCAACAAAAAATAAAAATTAAATTAATAGTTTCTTCTTTACATCCACTATATTGATAGATACACCCGGCATACAGGTGTGTGAATGAACGCAGCCATTGTGGAGTCGTGACAGGTTTATTATTCTGCTGGAGTTATGATTAACTGCTGCTGAAGCCGACTTCAAATTACCTATTTCAGATTGACTCGTATCAAAACACGTGCTAATGGGATACACGGGCGCTGCGAAAATGACAAATTATAAAATCGTTTACTCCCGCTGTTTATTTGTTACATGGGAGGTCGCCCTTTTGAAAGGTGGGTTGTTTGTGGAGTTACTAAAGTGAACATTTTACACTCCCCAGCTAACAGGAATGCTCGCGTTTTTCTTGGGCCATTCAAAACTACTGGTTGCGGCTCAGTACCAAAGCACAAAAGTACACTGCAGTCAAGTTAAAAGTTGTTTTACGCTTCGACGGATAGAAGAGATTAAAAGTGTTCAACTTAGAATTTTCAGTCTTATGGCCGTCTATAGAAAATATTGTAGAACTAGGGAAAGATGTATACCAGCGATTGCAGAAGACGTACTGAGTATTAAATTTATAGGAAGTTGTAGAAACTATTTATCCCTAAACGATTATTTTCTTTTGACATTCGGAACTTTTAATGATTTTTTTTTCACATTCCAAAAACTATTTATAGAGTCGTAAAAAGTACATTTATATTTGATTGTATTTCTTGAGATATTTTAGGGGATAAATACTCGCACTGTGTTTAAACGGTGATACCGAGTACGATGCAGCTAGCATGGATATGAATAATAAACACTGAGGTGCACATAAATTGAGGTTTTAATTTTTAAAATTTAAACCAATGGTCAACCTACATAATATAAGACATTTTAGTGTTTGGGTACGACAATGTTGCTGTTGTTGTCTGTCTGTCTGTCTGTCTGTCTGTCTGTCTGTTTCTGTTCGTTTGTTTGTTTGTTTGTTTGTTTACAGTTGTTAGTTGTTGTTTGTTGGTTGGTTGGTTATCAAATTAAGAACCAAAAATAATACGAAGTCATACGATCATTTCTGTATGTAAACTTTTGGTTAAATGAATAAACATTTTACAGGTATTTTTTAGTAACCAGAGTGAACCAGCTATCTGATTAAAATTAGCTGTACCGGTAATTAACCAGTGAATCTAATTTTAATTAGATTGAGTGAACCAGGGGAGTGGAGAGAGTGGAGGGAGTGGACAGAGATTCAAGTTAAGAGTTAACCTCAAATTTGTTTTGGACATTAAAACATTCCAATTAGGTCTTGATTTTTAGGGATATCTTCAGGCCCGTACGCAGGGGTGCGGGGGTGGGGGGTGCGAGGGGTGCGTATGTACACACACACACACACACACACACACACACACAGTCTGCTGAGGTCCGTCCGTGGATGTGGATGTATAAAATTTGACATATTTTGAGGCAAAGAAACATTTCGAATTTACTTCCCAGAATGCAGGAAAATGCATCTCCTGCATTCTAGATTTTATATAATTTCGGGGAAGGGGGGGGGGGTGCCTCCGGACCTACCTAGCAACCCCCCATATACATTTCTGCGTACGGGCCTGATCTTATTTTGTTTATATCTTATGTCTCTTTGATGTTTCTAGCAACATAAAAATCTGTTAGTGGCACATCACCTCTCATTTTATTAGCATGCTACACTGCAACCTCTCCGGGTGTATTCGCTCTTCAAGGTGCGAGACGCAGCCCAGTGGTAAAGCGTTCGGTTGATGCGCAGTCGGTCTGGGATCGATCCCCGTCGGTGGGCCCATTGGGTTATTTCTCGCTCCAGCCAGTGCACCACCACTGATATATCAAAGGTCGTGGTATGTGTTATCCTGTATGTGGGATGGTGCATATAAAAGATCCTTTGCTGCTAATCGAAAAGAGTGCGTCGTTAAATAAAACATGTCCTATCTTTGCTCTACAAACCAATAATAGTTTTGGTATCTTTTCAACTATACGTTTTCAATTCATTTCCTGATACTAATGACATAAAAAATATCAAATAATAATTTACAATTGACGCTTTCTGGTAATAGAAGATAATATGTGATTGCAAAACATATTCCTGGGAAAGATAACGGAAGTCCCATGTTTCTATAGGTATCCTATTTTTATTTAGACCTCGCTCTTTTAAACCTTTCTGAGCATTTCTTTGCGTTGTACAAAGTAAATATGTAATACGAGCTAGTGTGGCTTTAAAATTTAATCACATTTTAAAATTATTATCAGCATTTCTCCTTATAAAGTTATGTGCCAATTCATATCATCTGGACATAAACGGACTAGACCCTAGAGTTCAGCGATTTGTTGTTAAAAGTTTATTTCGTACATGCAAAACTGATGTGCATATAGCTTGTCCAAATGAGACACGACTTTGACATTTCTACAAACAGGACATTCTTTCCAGATTATCACCAAAGTGCCAATTTTTTCGGATTTTGTCTAAAGCACCGTTCATATCCTGAAGACGAGCTCATACATGTTTCCGAAGCGCACGTATTATCGAAATCTTAATCCCCATGCTTGTAAACAGTTCGCACCTTCGTATTTACAATACACGTGTGTTACTTCTTGTTTTAAATCGGTGCCGTGCTGCAACGACTTGCACTTGAAGTTAATCCAGTTTGTGCTCGAAACCGGTGAACTTCAAAGAAGCCACACGTACCTGCTTTACTTTGCAGTTTTACCTGTTGATTTGCCTGGCGTAAATCAGTTTTACTTTAATATGCAGGTCTAAGCAACTATACGAATATGTAAAGTGTTCTTAGTGTGTCTGTACGTCTGTCTGGCTCTCTTTGTTTATTTGTCTCTCTGTTTCTCGCTTTTTATTTTGTCTCCACTTTCCTCTCTCTCTCTCTCTCTCTCTCTCTCTCTCTCTCTCTCTCTCTCTCTCTCTCTCTCTCTCTCTCTCTCTCTCTCTCTCTCTCTCTCTCTCTCTCTGCAGAAAATTGCAAAATCACTTCTTTTTTATCTGTCTGAGTGTTCAGCGTTAAAAAAAACCCACATGAATAAGTACAATTCGACCATAAATAAAATAACCAGTATTGACGTCACATTGATGACATTGTGATATATCATATTTTTTTTAGTCACATAATATCGATTTGCCTAATCGAAGAATTTAAGCACTTCAGTATTTACAGTTTGAAATCACATCGATACATTGCTGTCGAGTGGTTTGATGCCTTTATACGTGGGGTGGGTGGGTGTGTACTTCTCTGGTTTTGTCTGTAGGGTAGGGGTAATTTCTGGCAAGCTTCCATGAAATACATGTTCTTGCACGCCTATTATGGACACAACCGCAGTTTTCGCCAGAGAGTTCTGTCTACGACAGTATGGTTTTGTCGTTTTTATTCTCTTTATATAGTTCGAAAAATGTGAACTTGAATGTCTTCCATTTTTTTTTAGATCACTTTAGTACTCTAAGAGAAATTATATAAATACTTATAAGCTTTTTTTTAACCATTCACAGCTAATTAAACATGGTCATGTTTTGAGATTTGTAGTAAAATAATAATAATAATAATAATAATACATAATAATTACACTGGATTTTGTCTTCAAATAATTTCGTACGTACGAAAAAAATATAATTTAGGAAATAAAATTGAATTTAACCTAGTACAAATATTAGAACGACCAGAAACACGTTTAATATACAGCCACTAATATTTTATGCAGAAAAATATATTTGATATGTAATTACAATCGTTAAAAAGTCTCTGTTAGTCGATGACATATTAAAAATTGCAGCAAACTCAGGAATGTCCCTTTAATAAGATTGTATTAAAGTTCCATTCACAATTAGCAACATGTTCATATAGTCCTTTATGTGTATCCTGTTTCTTTAGTACATAAAACAATTAATTTTGTTCAGTCTATGTTTATTGATTTTTAATTTTTTTTAATTAAAAAACATACACTCGTTAGATACGTTTTTAAGCAACTCGTAAGATAAATGGTATTAAACGACCACTCATTTAGTATCCTCTATATATGTATATAGAGAGACACACATATACACATCTACTGCCATAGACATGATGATAAACAATACAAATTTAGTATTTCTAGTAGCTTATCTACCATGTAGCATTTGTGTAGATAATTTGAATATTAAATATTTTGTAGAAAACTAAATCTACATGTTGGCATGTTTTGGAGATCTTTTCTAGCTATTCTGTTTACATTTTTGTATTAATATAAAAAAAGTTATTTATTAAAATCGTTTCATATCTCCTGTACAAGGTACATTATTTTTAGAACGCAATTACATTTATTATTAGACATTAATTATTCAATTCAAAACTAGTGTTTATTGATCCACATGTCGCATAGCCATTGTAACATGTTATCGACTAGTATAGTCTTTTTAATTATTAAAATTACAATATTCACACATTTTTGCCTTAGATATGAATATATGTATAATCAATGGATTGCTGGTCGTTGTAGTGTTTGTAATATGGATTTTTGCCAACTCTAATTTCGTAAGTATCAATTCCTTTTTTTTTTTTCAACTGCCAAATTGAATCAAAGGAAATACCGAATGTATCTATTAACAAATTGCTTCATATTTCAAACTTTTTAAATATGTTTTATTACACAGATGTGTTGCATGTGAGTAGATGAAACCACTAATTTAATGGCCACTAACTAAGGGTAGTATAGTTTTTTATGATGTTTTATTGACAGCAAACTCTACGTAACATTTTAGTTAACAAATGTGTATTAAACATTTATTTACGATAGTAATATTTGCTTTCTGACAACTTGCATGTTTGAGTTTTGAGTTATTTTGTAACTTCATATTTATAATTTGTGTGCGTGTGTGTGCGTGCGTGTGTGTGTGTGTGTGTGTGTGTGTGTGTGTGTGTGTGTGTGTGAGGTTGCAGAGAATGTTACATAAGTTTCTTGCTCAGACGACGTGGCCAAGACTTGTTACGTCACCATTTACACCACAAAACATTGGTGGCACAGTAACGTAAGTTCTGCTCCAGTTAAGCAAAACGGGCACTTCTTTTTCTTCTTCTTCTTTTTTTTTGGGGGGGGCGAGCTGGAACTGTATCTTCTTGCCTCTTCTAGTTACGGCGACAAATTTGCCTAAATTGTCTCACATTAAACACAGATACAATTGTGTGGGTTTTTTTTTTTTAAGTAGGCACCTTTGAAAATTTCTTTGGGGCGGGTAGGTATTGGGTAGGTACGGAGATGCCGCCAGCTACCTGGTTCACCTGGAAAATATCTTCGTACCTTCGTCTCTCGAATCGTGCTGCTTTGCGGCATGTCTCGAAGATCAAACATGCTGTTCTCTATTTGTAGTACACATTAACACCGTCGTAATGTACACGGGGGCTTCTAGGCGGGATTACAGCGTCATCTACGGGGAATATGAATTTAGACTGGGATCAAGCTGTCAGGATCCATTGGTCGCATGGTCGTTTGTCTTGTCGTACGAGCGGAACACTTACGTTGGATCATGCTACACAATATCCCAGGCCAGGTGCAACGAGTTGGAAATATGCTAGGTTATATATTTGAACACGACAGATATCTACTTGTCAAGTAGTAAAAAAAAACTAGAGGCTTAACCCGATACGTGGCGATTTCATTATTCAAGTAATGCAAGTACTAGGGTTACCGGCAATGTAATATGATATTCCGTGTGTCGCAAGCTTTAGTTTTCTTTTTAAAAAAAACAGAAAGAAGAAGTTTGTTTTGTTTTTTGTTTTGTTTTGTTTTGTTTGTTTGTTTGTTTGTTTGTTTGTTTATTTATTTATTTACATGTATTTATTTATCTGTCTGTCTGTGTTTCTAATTATTAATGTAAAATTAAAACATATAAACATGTATATATATATATATATATATATATATATATATATATATATATATATATATATATATATATATATATATCAGACACATGGGGCGATTACATGACAAAAGTAATCGATTACGATTACGATTACTTAAGAATGTCATGATTACGATTACGATTATGATTACAAGGAAAATGAAAGTAATCGATTATGATTGTGATTACACTGCCCAGTAATCATGATTACAATCATGATTAAATTTTCACAAATATGAACTATTTTTGAGGTGATGTTACCAACATGAAATTGTTCACTTGATTTCACTAATTAAGAACAAATAATGGATAATTGTAGATTATTTATTACATCATATTTAAAACATGTAATGGTATTTTCAAAACCCCTCGGTGGACTAGTTCAACTTATAGTTTTTCTCTTACAACCAGTGCACCATGACTGGTATATCAAAGGCCGTGGTATGTGCTATCCTGCTGCTAGTGGAAAACATGTAGCGGGTTTCATCTGATGAGTATGTGTCAAATTTACCAAATGTTTGACATCCAGTAGTCCATAATTAATTAATCAATGTACTATAGTAGTGTCGTTAAACAAAACAAACTTCACTTATTACATGAATATTTAAAACATATTATTATATTTAACGACAACACGTAATTACATGTGTGTTAATCCCCAAGCTGCTAAAAGAAACCAAAGCATGCCCCTTTAATCGCCGAACTGCTCTAGTTCAGTGTCACATAAAACAAGACATATAGTTTACAGTTATCAAAGGTACGAGTTGTCAACTACGATCATTTGACAATACATCAAAAGTGTTAAATGCGATCGGTTGTACTGTGGCAGACTCTTTGCTTTTGTTAGTCTTAATGACTGCAGACGGACAGCGCACAGCCTTAACCTCTTGTCTGTAAGCCTGACTGGACAGCCAAATCCACACACAGCAATATGCTATTTAACATATATAACCCCTCCCTCCAAAGCATCACTACAATCGTTACAATTGTAGGTAACCATTGGTATAAAGTAATATAACCCACAAATTTAAAAAGAAAGATTAAAAGAATAGGATATTTGTTTTAGTGTTCTACCGGTTCAGAAAATATTTTGCTCCAGCACTTTCTTGCCACGTTACTTCTGGAGAATCAATTATTTCAGTCAACTTGTAAATTAACTGATTCACTTGACAGGTAAAAAGCCATAAAAAAAACACAGGACAAAACGTCACAGGAAAAAAAGTCACAACTTTTAATCAAAAAATATATATTAGGCAATGTGTAACTGACTCCTAGTTTCTTTCGATATTAGTTTGGTCGTTTCCAAGTCAAATTATAGTTCTACTATAGTCAGCTCTATTGTCTACACTGATTGCTCAGTGCTACACTCAACTATTATCACTGTTACTTGAGTTGTTACCAAGCATATCAAAAAGGCCCTCCTGCCACGGAACCCTCCACTGGCGAAGTCAGAGGTCGGATCCGTGGTAGGCGTGCCTGAACCTTCGTGGATATGGGCACGTTAAACGAGTTTCCATTCCATTCCATATCAAAAAGGTTTGGTTAATAGGCATGTTTTCATAAGCTTATGTACGTTATATCCAATTTACTTATTCATTTCCTTCTTCATTTCCTTTGAAGTTTTATAGCTTACCATGTGTACATAACATATGGTACATAATATAATCATTTACAGACATAATTGAAGGTGTTGGTATAAAACAGTTAAGGAGAATATGACAATATGTGTACAGAACTCTATTTAAAACTAAGTAACCATAGATTCACGCCTTCTTATTATTTTGTATAAATATTTTCCAAACTTACATACTTTGTTTACATTGCTAGTAGGTAATAATTTTATTACTTTAAAAATACATGTATATTGAAGGATGCTATAATAATGACTAATATATAATCATCAAAAAAGTGCAAGTTTGAAACTTTAATTCTAGTGTAATAATCACGGAAGTAATCATAAATTACGATTACAATAGCAATGTAATCGATTACGATTACGATTGCATGGTATTCTCAAACAGAGTAATCGATTACGATTACGATTACGATTACATGAAAATATATGTCGATGTTACGATTATAGATCGACGATACCCAGATGGTCAGATATATAGACATATATATAGACATATATATATATATAATACCGTATATATATATAATACTATGTTTATATTAGTATGTGAATGTATATGTTTATTCTAGATTGATCAATAGACAACCGGCCTCATGGACGCAGATGACAGATAACAATAATAATACCGTAACGTATAATACTGTTTATTTAGTAACTGAATTATAAATTTTATTCTATGTTTGTCAATTTAACCGGCCTCAGTGGCGCAGTGGTTAAGCCATCCGACTACAGGCTGGTAGATACAGGGTTCGCAGCCCGGTACCGGCTCCAATCCAGAGCGAGTTCTTTAGGGCACAATGGGTAGGTGTAAGGCCACTACATCCTCCTCTCTCTCTCTCTCTCTCTCTCTCTCTCTCTCTCTCTCTCTCTCTCTCTCTCTCTCTCTCTCTCTCTCACTACTCAACTAACCAACTAACAACTAACCAACTGTCCTGGACAGACAGCCCAGATAAATGGGGTGTGTGCCCAGGACAGCGTGCTTGAACCTTAATTGGATATAAGCACGAAAATAAGTTGAAATGAATGAAATATCAATTTAAAACATTCACGCAATATTCACACATAAAATGAAGAGCACTAATGAGTGAATAGTTAATTGGAATTACACTTTTTCAAATTACTATTATAAAATTTATCACGCAAACATTTACCAAGCAGAAGTTTATGACTGTTATATAAATCTTCGAAGCAAAAATGTACAAAACAAAAGACAGCTGTCCTAAAGGAATCAAACAAATAGAAAAGTTAAGAATCCTATCTCAGTTTTAAAGCTGTTTTATTAATAACAAGTGACATGTATTATTTAGAAAGAAAATTACGAAGAGACTTACATATCGTACAAAACGTCAGTACAATTTCCAGCTGTAATTACTAATGGGGACTGAAATCTGTAACCTCCTTTCCAAATATTATCCCCCCCCCCCCACACACACACACACACAATGAAAATAAATGATAAATGTCTAACGTTACATATTAAAACCGTTTTGTATGATCCTCGAAAACATATCTCTAATTACGAACGCCATATACTATTGCGTTTATGATTCTATTTTTTATATTTCAAAAGCGACTTTGCGAGAGGTTTTTTTTTTTTTTAGGTCCTATAGGTGCAAATATTACACCTTAAAGATACTTGACAGCAGAACGTTAAATTACTGTAGTCAATACTCAGTGTATTCGATTTCAGTCAATATTAAAGGTGATTTCTTATGATTATGTTTTAATATGTTTGATACATCATCACACGCGTTTGGTCTTTTAAAACCATTGTGACATACTTTCAGACAATATATATAGCCCTTTTTAATTATAAAAGTTACAATAGAATTACATATTCAATGCATTTCTACTTATGCTTGTAGTGTCCCAATATGAATTTTGCGTACAAGAATTTCGTACGTAGCCATTTATTTTTTTAACCCATCGATGATTCAAAGGAAATCCCAAACGCACTCAACACATTTTATTTACGGTTATATGACGTTGGACATAATATGGTTAAGGACCACACAGATATTGAGAGAGGAAACCCGCTGTCGCCACTTCATTGGCTACTCTTTTCGATTAGCAGCAAGGAATCTTTTATATGCATCATCCCACAGACAGGATAGTACATACCACGGCCTTTGTTATACCAGTTGTTGAGCACTGGCTGGAACGAGAAATAGCCCACTGGGCCATCGTCGGGAATCGATCCTAGATCGACTGCGCACCAAGCGAGTGCTGTACCACTGAGCTACGTCCCGCCCCCGACACAGTTGAATTACATAACATGTGAATAGACACTGTCTGTTTTACTGACTACAAACTTAAAATAATCCAATTAATTTTCGATGTATTTAAATGATAACACAATCTCCACAACATGTTTGCAAATAACTGTGTGTAAAACGGTATCGATACTAGTATTTATTTTCAGTTAATTAGCTAATTTGAATTTCATGAATTAATTAAGTTAAATAAATCAAATGACGACAGTGGCTACAAACATTTAGTGTTCACTTTCCAAAAGGTAACTATACATAGAAACTGTTCTCCTTTTCTTTCTTTTTTAATATATTTTTTTAAAGAGTTTATTACATGAAAATTAATTGACACATTTACATTTGCTTTATACTCACGAGACTTGAGTATAATTGGTAACATTTTCAATACACATTACATTCTACAACCCTTTATGCAATGCAACCCTTTATGAATTACAATGTAGCAAATAAAAATATATGCAGGATAGACACTTTAGTCAGAAGAAAATAGTTATAACATAAAAAACAGGAAGGTTTTCTTGGATCTATATTTGTGTTCTAGTTTTGTAATAGCAAAAAAAAAAAAAAAATCACCAATAAAATTAATTTAATATAATGATCGGTATTATAATTGAAATTTTATTACGGTACATTCAAGCGTCAAACGACAAACTATGAATAATTATTGTACAATGGGTATTTTACAATGACAAGATGACAACAGGATCCTTTCGTAGAATATATATACATACAGACATAATTCAAAATAGCTATACACATGATTTTAAATGAAGGAAGGAAATGTTTTATTTAACGACGCACTCAACACATTTTATTTACGGTTATATGGCGTCGGATTTTGAATACAGACATGCGGGGGAAAAAAATATTAAACATAGTTTTAATATTTTTACGAGTCAATATTTTAAATAGTAATTAGGAATATTGGAGAAGTCCCTCTATGACTAACTTTAAACAATAATGTTTGTTGTAACCAAAGAGACCAAAACATTACCTGGATATATTTTTTACTGCTTTAAAAAAAAAAAAATATATAAAAGTTATACTTTACCCACTAATTGACTCGGTGCGGTAACAGCCAATGACAAACTGTAAGTGCTTTGAATCGAGATGCTTAAGAAGAAAAAAAGATCGTGTATATAACTTGGACTTTCACCAAGTTACTACTACAACTCTATATTACATTTCATAGCGTGCAAGTTATTTTACGGCCCACATTCTTTTGTTCTTATAACCCATGGACCACCCAGAATATATTGCGATCCAGACAACATGAAATATTCAGATATGTTTACACCTAGTTCTATTGCTTGTCGTCTGCTGTAAGAAATTCTAGACAAACTTCACAGGTGTACATGCAGTAAAACTGGTTTTAATGAATAATGATATACCTGGAATTTCTCAAAATTTTTTTTTTTTTTTTAATAGTATAATTGGGCTTCTTTCTTCAAAGCTACCGCTGGCATAGTTTTGTAAAAAAAAAAAAAAAACATTACAGAAAAAAAAGAAAAGAAAAAGCAATATTATAAAATAAAATGTTGATCGTGAACATTGAAATACACATTTTACTTGTCTGTGGAAAGATATTTGAAGTAAGGGAACGAGTTATTTATAGTAGTCTTACGGGAGATGTGGTAATAAGCTCTTTACGAAAGGTTAATCTTTGGGTGTTCTCAAATATAATTTTTTAGCATATGGAAAACAAAATAGCCACATCCTAGGTAAGGTTTTCTATCTTTTTTCCGTTTTCAAGGTTATTTATTTTGTTTTAAATCATAGGCAAAACGGTCGTATGGGCATAAATACACTTAAACAATGTCAGCTGGTTTCGAATAGGGGTGCCGGATTTCTTCTTCTAGCAATACGCCAGTTTAATGTCAACAGTGGACTCGAATATGATCAAACTAAAGGTCTATCCTCATTTATACATATAGACATATACATATTTTATGGTTTTTAGTTTTACTTCTTGTAAATATGGGGCGGGACGTAGCCCAGTGGTAAAACGCCTGCTCGATGCGCGGTCAGTCTGGGATTTATCCCCGTTGGTGGGCCCATTGGGCTATTTCTCGTTCCAGCCAGTGCACCATGACTGGTATGTATATCAAAGGCCGTGGTGTGTACTACCCTGTCTGTAGGATGGTGCATATAAAAGATCCCTTGCTGCTAATCGAAAAGAGTAGCCCATGAAGTGGCGACAGCGGGTTTCCTCTTTTAACCATATGGCTGACGCCATATACCCGTCAAATAAATGTGTTGAGTGCGTCGTTAAATAAAACATTGCCTTCTTCTTCTTGTAAATACAATACTTTTTAAATATTTCTGATAGTTTTTTAATAGTTTTAAAGTGTCTCATAACTCCACAGGAGTGGCTTGTGTACTTTTATTGCTGTATTATTGTAGTTGAACTCTTGTTTTTATTTGTATTTTTATCTGTACACAAGGTAAGACGTAAATAAACAATGTGTCTGTCCTTTTGAAAAAGGGTCTCGTACCTCTAATCTATTGAAGGAGAAATCGCATAGTATAAGCGAGCTTAAGGCTCCAATTTTTATAGGGGGCGGGGTGATTTTTGCGAGTTAAACGAAAATGCCCAAATCCAGATAAAGTTTATTCGTATTAGCATTACTACCAAAGAGCTATATATACAGAGTTACAAACGAATCATTACGCATTTTTACATGAATTACAACTAATATTGTGAGTAGAATGATAGAATTACATGGTGAAAAGGTTTCTCGAATGTCTCCATCGTTTTTACCCGAATTCGAAGCTTTGCGCCGGTACGGGGTGTGTGTGTGGTGTGGGGGGGGGGGGGGTAGTTGCAATATGTACAGTCCCACCCATGATCCCCCCTTTTCGTACGCTTATGAGAATTCAGCATAATTATATCTTCATTAGTCCATTTTCTATTTATTCGATTTCATTTTCAATTAAAAAAATATCCAACTTTAAATTTTTAAAGACGATTATTATTTTTATTATTATTATTATTATTACAACAATATATATTAAATATATTGAATAACAACATCAAACCATGATAAATATAGTTCTTTTATTATTATTTTACAGACAAAAACAATCCATGGAAGAATATATAACTCAGGACTGAATTGTCGAATAGCAGGTTTAGTGCATATTATTTGTAAATGACTGGACACCTGTTTCGGGGGGATTAACTGTGTGATCCGTCAGCCCGGTTATTGTGTCACCTTTTCTTCACAAAACTCTCTACGACTGTCAACCGTCCTGGTGATCCGCTTGATTTGCGGGCAACTCGGCCGTGCGCTAAGACTTTTCCCCCTTTCTCGTATACCCAGCGTTGTAGCGTTGCCGAGTTAACAATCAGCCGTTTAGCAAATCAACATTCCTCGCGACCCGAAAAGATTTTTCTTAATACTCTCTTTGGACTTATCTAGAATCCGTAGCTATGCGAATTGCTTTCTTAATCCCAGTATTCTTTTCCCAACAATGTGATATTGTGCCAGGTTTATGCAATCGGCCACTGAAATGTTCATTTAAATTAAATTACCGATATGGGGGAGTATTATTTGAGACGCACGTGCCAAAAGAGTGGCCAGGCGTTGACTTCGTATTGTTTGGTAAATGCTAGGTAGATAAACTAGTTACTAACACTCGTAAACACGTGATAAAGGTTAGGGGTTTACCTTCTTGGAATAGGCTACACCCTCAAGATTGTATCTCAAAATAGCATTATAAAAATGGCGTTTTCGTGTCAGGGCATATGTGTCAATTACTATCTATATAAATTGAATTTGCTAAACAAAATGTTTCCGACTGTATATTTTCTTGAAATGGTCAAGGTGCCAAGTGCCATATTTCGTTATTTTTACATGTAGGCCTATTTGTGGTAAATGACTACAGATTCATCGATCCCACGTAAATCGTTGCATAATTAACTCGATAATATCAAAATTGTTGTAATGTTGCCACTGGGCGTAAACAGTTGTTTCATCAACAATCATTGTTGAAAAATATAAATTACACAGAAAACCATCATCACGTATCCTGTATCTTTATCAATATTGAGATGCAATGAACAAAATCAAACAGTACTTAATGTCTTGTGTTAAGTTGTCAGTCGCCCTCGTTGGATTTCGCAGTAAAATATATTTATAAATACATGTACATGTGTAGTAGTAAATGAAATTATTTGGATGCAGGGGCGGACTATGCTTTAGGTAAGGGGGGTTTCCGAAACAATAAGTAAATGTTTATAATTTGAAATTATTAATTTTACGTGGACATCAATTTAGATCTACGTGGTGGGGTTGGGTTTTTTTTTAACCGGGGGAGGGGTTTCCGTGCAACTGAGAAACCCCCATAATCCGCCCTTGGGCATATAATTCAAGGTATAATTTTTTCATTTAACAAAAAAAAACAGTAAGTAATATTTTGGATAATTATATATCTTTATTATATAACATTTAGTGAAATATCTTAAAACTATCGGTGAAATAAAAGTGTTATCAGTCACTCAATGACGATAACACATTTTAGAGTGAAAATTTCACTATTTCACTCTAAAATAAAGGTAAATTGCTAAACGTTATATAATAAATAGAAAATTTTATGTTTTTTTGTCATATATGATGTATATCTTATCTCGTGAAGTTAGCAATCATATCACACTCGTCGCGCAAACGCGACTCGTGAGATATAATTGCAAACATCACGAGATGAGATATAAATCATATTTGACAAAAAACATGAAATATATAGATATAAATATATAATTATCATAAATAATACTTACTCTTTTTTTGTTAAATGAAAAAAACTACTTATATATGTATGTATATATATATCTATATATCTATATATATATCTATATATAACAAAATTACATTTTGAAAAAATATAATAATAAAACTACTACCAACAGTTCAGTTATTTAATAATTACATGTTTCGGCATATTGCCTTTTTCAAATTAACAATAAGATGACGTAACGTCATCCTGACGTCATTCTCATCCTGACGTCATTGAGACAAACAGATTATTTTTTATACACTCATTTCCATTATTGTAATATTGTTTTATCAATTTGTACAGGATCTGCGTAGATACAACAGTAGTCTAAAAACAGCAGGTTAATGCATTGAAAAGTAGCCGTCAAAACAGACATTAGACCACTAACTGAACGTATTGAAATTTTAAAGAACAATGTCACATTTTAAATAGAAAAAGGTAATAATAAGTGTATAAATGCATTTTATAGCAATTTGTTAAATTACAATAAAGACAAGATTATTTAATTAATTATGGAACATGGAAACACAAAGTAATGTCACTATATCTATATATATATATATATATATATCTATATATATATATATATATATATATATATATATAGAGAGAGAGAGAGAGAGAGAGAGAGAGAGAGAGAGAGAGAGAGAGAGAGAGAGAGAGAGGGGTGGGTAGACAGACAGACAGACAGACAGACAGACAGACATATAGATAGATAGATAGATATAGATATACAGAATATACGATACACCAAAACTATTCAGGATCAGTATTCAAACATAAGAAGGAAACATATTTTTGTTGAAGTGTATTAGTTGTGTATTCATGTTTATAATAAAAACAAATACCTGTAGTAATAAAATGTTATTGTTTCAGTCGGTTAGATTTTATTGCCTTGGTATCAACGAATAAACCGTTACTAACTCCAAATACGAAAATAACACAGGTTAACTGTTGGAGTGGGGTTAGTGGTTTTAAAAGTGATTTTAGACTTATTTCTTAATTTAAAAATGTTCTGCTACCTGACCAAAATGTTGTTTTGCTTGGCTAACAAATGTGCGTTAGTCGACAGAACACTGTCTTCGTTGTATTCTGCAACACTGTGGTGTAATGCCCAAGTATTAGAGAAAAAAAAATCTTTTTTTTTGTATGCAGTTACATTAAACCATATAATAATTATTATACTCCACAATTCTTTATCACACAATAAGAGGTTTTGTTATGACATCAATTAGTTAATTATTGTAATACCAGACAGGACCGTAACCCCCCTTTTTTTTTTACATATTAATATTTGCCATTGTAACCAAAATCTGACATAAACACACTCCCAAAGTCGTCCCTACTGGCCTGCTAGAAGTTAAATTCAATCCTGGTAGTGTTGTTGTTTGGGTTTTTTGTTGTTTGTCTGTTGTTGTTTTTTGGTTGTTTTTTTTGTATTTTGGGGTTTTTTGTTGTTGTTTTTTTTGGGGGGGGTGTTTGGTTTTTGTTTTTGGGGGGGGGGGATTTATATATTTCTGGTGTGGGTTTTTTCTTCGAGTTGATACAACGTTGTAACTTATAACTAAAACTATTTTGTTTCATTATGCTCATTTATTGCCATGCTTATATCGAATTAAAGTTCAAGTACACTGTACTGGGAACGCAAGTAAATACATGTGTATGTCTGTCCGTCTGACTATTTGCCTGCCTGTTTGCCTGTTTGTCCAAGATATAAAGGATATATCTGCAAGCCAGCGATTGCGGACCGTTTTTATATATTTTGCCACAAAATGGACAGAATTGTTTGGAACTGGATTACCCCAAATTAAGTATACTGATGAAAAACGAACCTGCGACCCATCACAGCCTCGGTGGCGCAGTGGTTAAGCTATCGGACTACAGGCTGGTAGGTACAGGATTCGCAGCCCGGTACTGGCTCCAACCCAGAGAGAGTTCTTAAGGGCTCAATGGGCAGGTGTACGGCCACTACACCCGCTTCTCTTACACTAACCACTAACCATCTAACAGCTAACCCACTGTCCTAGACAGACAGCTCAGATAGCGTGCTTGAACGTTAATTGGATACAAACATGAAATTAAGTTGAAATGAAATGCGACCCATCGCATCGTAAAAGTTCGAAATCTACTATTAGTTTCACCCTGTTCTCAGCTGCAGGACAATGCTTAATTTCAGTGTCTGACTCGGTGTCATTACCATCACGTCAGAGGCCGCCCGCGCTGTATCTCCCCTGCAAGACACTGTTCGTCATTACCGTAACGCTTACCGCCTGTCAACCAATAACTAGTCTTACATAAAATATAGCTAAAACTGACAAGTCAGAATAGAACTAAATATGTGTGAAATATTTATTACACAAGCTCAGGGTGTGAATATTTTATTGTGGTGGTCGTCGTGGGCCGGTTCGGTTACATATTCTTTCTTCTCCCCTTGCCAAGGGTTACGGTGTGACCCCAGGAACATCTGCCGGATCACAGTCACTGCGTAGACACGTCACAATGTCACACTACACCTTCGTCATTTGTCACGTAATTAATTATTCAACATTAAAGTCGTAATGTCGTCCTCTAATAATTCAACATCTTTTTCTCTTTTTATCTTAGTTGGAATGAGTGTGTGTTTCCTATTAAGAGTTCGCGTTACAAAAAAAAAAGCATTGTATATAAATAGCCTTCAGATGGAGAGTCAGATAAAGAGAGAGAGAAACACACACACACACACACATACACATACACACACAACCAACACACACACACACACACACACACACACACACACACAGAGAGAGAGAGAGAGAGAGAGAGAGAGAGAGAGAGAGAGAGAGAGAGAGAGAGAGAGAGAGAGAGAGAGAGAGAGAGAGACAGAGAGACAGAGAGACAGATAGACAGACTGATTGACTGACAAAAAGAGAGGGGGCCAGACAGAGGGAGGGAGAGAGAGACCACCCATGTGACTTGAAATCGAAATGGCGGTTAGTTATGGAGGTGTATTACGAATATCTGTCTCCTAATAGCTGAGTAAATATTTGTTGTTGTTTTTTGTTGCGAGAATAGGATAGCATTTAATAAAATCCATTTAAACAATTTAAACCACTAAATTAATATTTAACCTTTGAAATATTAGGTAAAAGTACATATTTATCTATTTATTTTGGTACAAAACCGATCAAAGCAAAACTTAGTGATGGATTTGGTAATTTCGCTTCACAAAATCGGCTTAACTACTAGTGCATGTATATTCAGAACTCCTTCAAGTCACTTGACCATATAATAATTTGAGAGTCACAGAAATGCAGTCAATTGAGCCAACAGATATCAATGCAAGGTGGCTCTCTGTGGTCCAACAGACAACCAGTTTGTTTTCTAGAGAACATAATTCATTGTTGACTTTGAAAGGGCAACTCGAGAGAAGTCAATCCCATGAAGGAACGACTTGCAATGCGCCTTTTAGGTGGTACCTTCTGTGTGTTTACGGGCAGTGAAAAGACAACGTTTTGGGAGCTCCCCGCCAATTTAACGATCCGCTTTTGTTCGCGATTGTCCTTCGTTGTCGGGGTCCCCCGCTAGCGGCGCATCAGTATGTACTGTTCTGTGTAGATAATAAAATATCGAGCTGCATAAATCATTCGACGTCAATCCAAATGGTAGTCGTTTAATCGTTTATCTTACTCTAAACTGAATTTAATTACCATGAACGTGATTTACTCGCCTTGTGGAAACTCTTCTTTTTTGTTCTTTATTTCAACCCTCCATTATATCGAAGACAATCATTTCGTTCGCAAAATTTATCGAACACTTTTTCAATATTCTGCATGCAAATTTCAGAAAGAAACTGGTTTTGAAAGCGACAATAAACAGAGGTTTATATCTGCTGCGAACCCACCGTACTGGGTAAATGTTGCAGGTGTGAGAATGGCCAGCAGATGAAAGAGTCTCATTGTCCCGGGTCAAATTGACTCTCTTCACTCGACATCCCTTGAACTTGATCATTTTTCTGTGTGATATTCAAATGCACACTCTCGCTATTTTCCACACTCCCTATAGTGTGAAATGACTTTCCCCGGATTATTCTTACGGGCCATTAACTGCACTTCGTTTACAAGCGTTTCATTTCTTTTTTTGCTACCTGGCGGCCCGGTCACGCCCACTTATTGTTGTCATAAGATTCTACCTTTATTAGTAATCTATTTCTACTTCATATCTAACGTGTGTTCGACAACTGTATTAGTAGCGGAGGAAACGTGTGTGCAGTTATTGATCTCATTGATGTTTTGCAATTTAGTAAATTGCTATTTATACGGTAAATGTAGCGTACGTACGAGCGTGATCGGCTTTACAAATTGCAATTACATTTTATTTGTAGTACAAATATTTATACCGATAGTATAGACGTGGAAAAGTAATGATAATCTATTCCAAAATGCGTGAATTGAAAAAAAAACATCTTTAAAAACAACTAATACTACATACTATTACTACTATTGAAGAAAAGAAAAGAAAAGAAAAAAACCCAACGCAACCAAAAAAAACCCAACAAACCAACAACCCCAACACATAAAAAAAAAAAAAAAATTAAAATACATAACAAGAACAGGCGTCAACATAGAAGTATCTATAGTTAACATAGAACGTACGATATATATAGAATACTAAACGATCTTGCCTGTCATACCATTTTTATGAAATGAGTGAACTGTTTTGGTATCTGACGAGCGAAAGCTCGTCAGATACCAACACTGTTCACGAGTTTCATAAAAATAGTATGACAGGCAAGTTCGTTTAGTATTTTATTTATTACAAACCAACTAGAAACAAACTGCAACGCAGAAGTAAACAGATGTCGAGACCTACTAGACGTTGTTTGTCTACGAATTGGATCTACGTCACACCGATATTACACTAGTTAGATATTGAGTGATTATTATGACATGAGTAATATCTTACAGTGGTGTGTAATAAACGTCAGTTCACAAGGTTAGATAATATTTTAATAAATATAGCTAGGTCTTTTAATAATGGTGCATTACATAATGGTAGCATATCTTTAATTTTAAAAACGCTAGGTTTAATTCTATAATATTGTTTTATATATTTTCTTTTATATATATTTTTGTTTTAAATATTATCATTTTTAAAATTGAATAAATAATTGTATTCATCTCTTATATCAGTATTACAAAGTTTGCATATTCTTTTCTTTTTTTTAGGAACGTTAAACTATTTACCAGTTTCGATTGGAAATCTTAAATTTGACGTACGCAATTTGCGAACCAGGCTCCGTATTCATAAACATACTAAAGTCAATGTATGATACCTAAATACATACTTAAAGTACATAGATAAGTATCATACATTCACTTAAGTATGTTTATGAATATGGAGCCTGGGGCCTAATTCACTAAACTCTCGCAACTTTGCGATCTAGCAGTGCAATGCTGAAAGACTTGCTAAGATGATGCTTTGTTGTCTAGCAGAGCCTAAGAGACCTTTGTGAATTAGGCCCCTGGAATAATTCCTTCAAGAAAGAGCAACATCTAACGTGTTTGTTTATGTATCAAAGTAGCAACCACAAAAGTAGCCGACACAAGACTAACGATACTTAAAAAGTTTACATGATTGCCGACATTTCAGATAGAACTGCTTTAAACTCGAAATTTGTCGCCATAATGATTGCGGCCATTTTTCCGATGCAATGTTGTGGTCACTAAAGGAGGTTAATTTTTGGTTTTTGGCTCAAAAATTCTGGCCGCGTTAAGCAGGTGGTTGTCATACAGAGGTACTGTATATAGTAAAATGTGTTGTGGGGACATCAAAGTGGCCGTCATATAGACAAGTGGCCGTCATAGAGATGTGGCCGCGAATACAAGTTCGATTGTATGTAGGCCCTATGTATGTATATATTAATAACACACCGTCGTCATTCTAATTTTTCATAAAGTTTATTATGCTAACCTATAACTCGATTGTTACATTTGTCCCAGTAAAATACGTTGGCTCCAACAGTGTATCACATGTGTGTTGTTGGTGGCTTTTGTTTGTGTTGTTTGATTTTTGTTGTTGTTATCAGTGGTGATTTTTGTTTTTGTTGTTGTTGGGGTTGTTGTTTTTTTGAAACGGTAGGCTCTACTAGTTAAACACGCAATTGCATAAAAAGTTGGGGGGGGGGGGGGGGGGGGGGAGAGGAGGTTCATTTATAATTGATCTAAGTAAGACTAAGTTCAAACGAATAAAATGAATATTTTAAATCGAAAGATTTGCGCATTCTTACAAGGGAAGAACGAACGTACTAAAAAAAGAGGAATTAATAAAACATAGGAATATGTATATTTTTATGGATTTTATTTGGGTATGAAATATGCACAAAAAAGATTTGTGAAATTTTCTTTTAACGTCTTAAAAATCTCATTTGAAAATGAAAATAAAATAAAATTCTCATTTGAATATCTGTTAAAGAGTGCGTAAAAAAAGGGGGAGATCCGTCAAACACCTGAAAACTTCTACGCCTCATGGAATTCTCGTTTGTGTATCCCACCACGACATCTGCGGTCCTTCATTTTCCGAGTGAGAAACCCCGACTCATTGAAGAGTGACAATCTATCGTTACTCTAGTCCATTTCACGGTCAGACCATTGTCCCGGAAACAGCCTTTT
This sequence comes from Gigantopelta aegis, assembly GCF_016097555.1. Classification (NCBI taxonomy): domain Eukaryota; kingdom Metazoa; phylum Mollusca; class Gastropoda; order Neomphalida; family Peltospiridae; genus Gigantopelta; species Gigantopelta aegis. The sequence continues at coordinate 40,495,307 of NC_054704.1, read as the reverse complement.
TGCCAACATATTTCAATATTCTGTTCAGAGCCCTTCACCGAACTTCAAGTTGTTTTTAATCGTTTTTCATCGTCAATGAACATTGCATTATGCCTGCCTACCATAGCGGCGATAGAAGCCGTCTATCACTCTCTGGAAGGACTGGTAGTTGCCATTGTGCGAATTTTCACCTTTTAAAAGTGTTTTCAAGCAACAGTGGCTGTAATAGGCCCGATATTAACACACTGTCTGTTGCAGCTATTGACTCTGTTTTGACTGCAACCCGACACTGCCTCTTTAACTTGTAATCTATTTTATTGGCGACTCACCACTACCCTTTCATTTTACGCGGATAATAACTGAAGCCTGGACAGCCATTGAAAGTCGTTTCTTTGGGGTGTACGTCGGGGAGCTCACACTTTGTCAGGTCTGAATGTAACAAATTGCCCATCTTTTCGTAACCACAGGTACCGCCTAAGCGCGGGGAGTATGGAACAAACCTCATTTCAATTACGCAGCAAATGCTACAAGTCACTTTTCATAACGAGTGTTCTAGTATCGCCTTTCAACCCGTTTGCTACTTGTTAATAAATATAGACAGACGCACACAAAGGCGTTACACTGCCCACTGAGCAATCATTGAAGCTGCAGGATTATATCAACTTATCTCATTCCCATTAGACGTTGTTTTTTCCTTTCCTTTCCTTTTTTTTTCTTCATGTAACATAAGTGTGTTATTTGTTCACCAGACCTTCAAGGTACTTGTATGTCCTCTTATAACATCGTGTAGTATTTCTGTCCCAAACTTTCAATCATGCTTGATAGTAAACAAAACTGATATCTTGTTACTTGACATTTATTTCCAAGTATATACTAGTAATCAGCCCCATATTAGTTTCGTATTTTACAACCCACAATTTCAAATATTATCTGCAAACGAGTGAATGTTAAACGTTCTATCACGGGCATAGCGTGGTTTGAGCTTGAGGAAGGAGAAGGTAAAGTTTGTTTTATTTAACGACGTCACAAGAGCACATTGATTTTTTATCTTATCATCGGCTATTGGACGTCAAACATATGGTCATTCTGACACTGTTTTTAAGAGAAAACCCTCTGTCGCCACATAGGCTACTCTTTTACAAGAGGCAGCAAGGGATCTTTTATTTGCGCTTCCCACAGGCAGGATAGCACAAACCATGGCCTTTGTTGAACCAGTTATGGGTCACTGGTCAGTGCAAGTGGTTTACACCTACCCATTGAGCCTTGCGGAACACTCACTCAGGGTTTGGAGTCGGTATCTGGATTAAAAATCCCATGCCTCGACTGGGATCCGAACCCAGTACCTACCAGCCTGTAGACCGATGGCCTAACCAAGACGCCACCGGGGCCGGTAAATATTGGGTAATTCTGACATATTGTCTTAGAGAGGAAACCCGCTACATTGTTCCATTAGTAGCAAGGGATCGTTTATATGTACCATCCCACACACAGGATGGCACATACTATGGCCTTTGATATACCAGTCATGGTGCACTGACTAAAACAGCTGGTATCTGGATTAAAAATCCCATGCCTCGACTGGGATTCGAACCCAGTACCTACCAGCCTGTAGCCGAGGCCGGTTGAGGGAGGGGAAGGCACGATTATGAACATAGCGGTTCTTGCGCTTTGTGCAATGTGTATGACCAGGGTTGTTTGGTGAATCTTCGGCTGTTTTGGGGTGGGTTCTTTTGTTCATAATGTTGAGAGAACTTTATAGGAAATAACTTTGTGAAGGACTGCTGAAGACAACAGTTCTGACCGAGGTACACCTATCCTCCGCAATCAAGTTTTGAAAGGAATGTCCACTAAGAGTTCCATGCTTGAGTACTATGATGTTATCGTCGGTTTAAAATGTTTTTTCCCTCTCATCATGAGTAGACTTTAATAGTCCACATTGGTGTGCTGAAGAAGCTGTAAACGTAAATTTATGACAAAACCACAATTCTTATTACACATATTTTGTTTTATTTTGTCCAAATATTAGAACCATCAGAAACACGTTTAATATACAGCCACTAATATTTTATGCAGAAAAATATATTTAATATGTAATTACAATCGTTAAAAAGTCTCTGTTAGTCGATAACATCTTAAAAATTGCAGCAAACTCAGAAATGTCTCTTTAAGGACAAAATAAAACTAAATATGTGTAACAAGAATTGTGGTTTGGTGGTAAATTTACGTTTACGTGCTTACGATGTTTTGTGAAGTTGATCACAGGGCCATATCTCTGCACAATGCAGAGTCGAATGGGCATTTGGCAAAATAGTGGTTGATTCCATGAACCTCTATCTAGTGCCTCGTCTGTAGGAGGACAGCCACTCCAGCGGAGATGCTTTACTCTTGCACCACCACAATGAGGACTGCCACTCCCAGACTAGTTTACTAAATCAAAACTAGCACCGGCCAGAGCTCAATAAATACACGTGTAATGACATGCACTCATAACAGTGATGATATCAGGTGTTCGCGAAAGATGAGCATATCCTGCCCCACCGGTGGCACCCGCCATGAGTGCTAGTACCACAGCTGTCAGGTCTGTCACTTCATCTATAATGAAAAACAAAATGAAAATGTATGTGCAATAGTCTCTTCAAAGTGACGAAAAACCATACATTAGTTCAAAATATGGAATATTAACCATCATATTGGTCAGTGATGCATCGTATTTAGAAGATAAATATACTTAATCATCCAGGAACGCTTGTCTAAATTGTGAGAGGAACCTAGTGCCGCTACATAGACTATTCCTACCGAATAGTTTATACGTAGGAGATCTTTTATACTAATTTACTAATATACAGCACACACCACGATCCCACGATCCTTATATATATATATATATATATATATATATATATATATATATATATATATATATATATATATAGACACATGTATATATAATCGTGGGACATTGGTTGGGACCGAAACGGACCACAGGTTGACCGCCCTCAGGCGAGCGTTAAGTCTACCACAGAGCTTCAATCCACCAGTGTAAAGGATTCCGTTGAAGCAATTGGGCTGAAAGAATCCCAGCAGTACTGATGCTGTGGATTTTGTTGAGTTCAAAATAGGTAATACTGATGACAGTTTAAGAGGCAGTATATCACATCCTTCTACTGTCTACTGTCAACTGAGCCACCCTTCAGGTCACAAGTCAGCAAGCTATTCCTCTCTCTCTGCCACAAGAGTATGGCAATTACTTTTCATAGCATGTGAGCAGAAGATGTTACAAAGTATATATTGTGTGCGAAATTAAAGGCGTTATTGTTCAAATAGCAGTTACTGCCAATTCATTATTCAATCATGCAGTATAGAGTCTGCATCTTGGAGTATTGCAATGCTATACTAGTAGCTATTTCGAAAATGGGCACATTCTCTTCGGGCAGCTGTTCAATTCACTTACGCGAGTTCTTCATGCATGGAAGTGACCTTTAGTCAGCAAGCTATAAATCTCAATTATTTGATATGATGCACGTAAAGGTATTGTATGTGCTTCCCAGGAGTGGTGATGGAGGAACACGCTTCTGCTTTTGATCTCCCAGCAGGAAAACAGATCTACATCACCTTTGAACAATTAGTTGTGTCACTTTACAACACAGATAGAATGCTAAGAGCCAGGCATGATTGTAAGATGTGTTTGGATGTCGCTGGTGCTGTCCAAAATGATGTAAAACCCTAGTATGATACGTACATGTACACGTAGATGTTGTATTCCCCATAGCTATATTATTTGACCTGACGGTTTGTATAGGTTTTTGAAAATGAAATACATGTAATGCATTAAATTTAGCGACAAAACATCGCGGGTCTAAAACATCACAGATCAATGATAAACAGTCTTTTCTTCGGGTACTAAGTGTTCAATTTACATTCCCTATGTCTGATCATGACATTCTATCAAACCATTGATTGTAGATTCGCCTAGGTTAATATTTAAAACCGCGAGGAAGGAAGGAAATGTTTTATTTAACGACGCGCTCAACTCATTTTATTTACGGTTATATGGCGTCGGACATATGGTTAAGGACCACGCAGATATTGAGGGAGGAAACCCGCTGTCGCCACTTCATGAGCTACTCTTTTCGATTAGCAGCAAGGGCTCTGTTATATGCACCATCCCATAGACAGGATAGCACATACAACATACCAGTCGTGGTGCACTGGCTGGAGCGAGAAAAAACAGTCTTTTGTATTCCTTACATATAAGGAAATGTTTGAGTAATTCTGAATTCCAGTAACATTTAACATAATGCAGACGAGAATCACAACGGTTGATTCTAATTCTTTTCAGGATTGCACATTTGCAAGGATATTTCCCTAAAAAGAAATTTTAAAATAAATAATTATGTATACGACTTACTAGAATATAAGAGAATATTTTAACACTAGTGACAAAATGTGTCCCTTAATAAAACGTATAGACAGATGGTCTTAATAGTTTTGAAATGCATGTGTATTTTAAACTACAGCAATGACGCAAGAAGTCGCAAACGACGAAAACATGATATGTTGTTAAAGGGACATTCCTGAGTTTGCTGCATTGTAACACGTTTCCGACTAATAAAATATTTCTGCGATTAAACTTGCATATTTAATTTTTTTTCTTGTTTAGAATATCAGTGTCTGTATATTCAATGTGATTCTAGTCGTCTTAATATTTGCAAGAAGCCCAAACTGGATTTTGTCTTCAAATAATTTCGTATGTACGAAAAACATATTTTAGGAAATAAAATGAAATTTAACCTAGTACTAATATTAGAACGATCAGAAACACGTTTAATACACAGCCACTAATATTTTATGCAGAAAAATATATGTTATATGTACAATGTAATTACAATCGTTAAAAAGTCTCTGTGAGTCGATAACATCTTAAAAATTGCAGCAAACTCAGGAATGTCCCTTTAATGTAAACCTGAGTATATATAACCTTTGTTGACATTAGGCCAAAATGAATGATATCATTGGGGGGCCACCGACGGAGCAGGACATGGTCAACCTTTGATAATCACGACTAACAGCAACTAAACTCACATCATCACTGACAGTGAGCCATGAATGCATATCATCACAACTGTTTTAAAATCCAATCAGGTTTGTCTTATGCAATTTGTATTTAAATCATTAAATCTTTAAAACTGAATACAAATTCAAACTTTCCAAAACGTATCTGTATTATTAGACTCAGGGGATCATTGCAGGCTACCAAATTTCAGAACAATCCATTCAAAACTCTAGAAGACAGACAAAGCAGTATTAGAAAACCTCCGATGACGAACGTCATATACAAACTAAAGACTTAATTAAGGCTCATATAGACTGGATGCGGCGCGTGCGTGTGGTCCAGCTCTTGCGTCTGATGCGTCTGCTGCTTGCATTTTGGGCATATACGATTATTTCATTGCGGCTGGCGTTTTGGGCATATACACCATATACAATTATTTCATTGCGGCTTGCGTTTTGGGCATATACACCATATACGATTATTTCATTGCGGCTTGCGTTTTGGGCATATACACCATATACGATTATTTCATTGTGGCTGGCGTTTTGGGCATATACACCATATACGATTATTTCATTGTGGCTGACGTTTTGGGCATATACACCATATACGATTATTTCATTGTGGCTGTCGTTTTGGGCATATACACCATATACGATTATTTCATTGTGACTGGCGTTTTGGGCATATACACCATATACGATTATTTCATTGTGGCTGGCGTTTGTGGCATATACACCATATACGATTATTTCATTGTGGCTGACGTTTTGGGCATATACACCATATACTATTATTTCATTGTGGCTGGCGTTTTGGGCATATACACCATATACTATTATTTCATTGTGGCTGGCGTTTTGGGCATATACACCATATACGAGTATTTCATTGTGACTGGCGTTTTGGGCATATACACCAAATACTATTATTTCATTGCGGCTGGCGTTTTGGGCATATACACCATATACTATTATTTCATTGTGGCTGGCTGGCGTTTTGGGCATATACACCATATACTATTATTTCATTGCGACTGGCGTTTTGGGCATACACACCATATACGTTTATTTCATTGTGGCTGGCGTTTTGGGCATATACACCATATACGATTATTTCATTGCGGCTGGCGTTTTGGGTATACACACTATCATACTATTATTGCATTGCTGCTGGTGTTTTGGGCATATACACCATATACTATTATTTCATTGTGGCTGGCGTTTTGGGCATACACACTATTATACTATTATTTCATTGCGGCTGGCGTTTTGGGCATATACACCATATACTATTATTTCATTGCGGCTGGCGTTTTGGGTATACCCACTATTATACTATTATTTCATTGTGGCTGGCGTTTTGGGTATACACACTATTATGCTATTATTTCATTGCGGCTGGCGTTTTGGACATACACACTATTATTTCATTGCGGCTGGCGTTTTGAGCATATACACCATATACGATTATTTCATTGCGGCTGGCGTTTTGGGCATATACACCATATACGATTATTTCGTTGCGGCTGGCGTTTTGGGCATACACACTATTATACTATTATTTCATTGCGGCTGGTGTTTTGGGCATACGCACTATTATACTATTATTTCATTGCGGCTGGCGTTTTGGGCATACACACTATTATACTATTATTTCATTGCGGCTGGCATTTTGGGCATACACACCATTATACTATTATTTCATTGCGGCTGGCGTTTTGGGTATACACACTATCATACTATTATTTCATTGCGGCTGGCGTTTTGGGTATACACACTATTATACTATTATTTCATTCCGTTTTGAAAACCCATGCATCACACGCATCCAGTTTAGAGGCTTTCATTGAAACGAATGTATTTAGTAGGGTTTTCCTACGGAACGCTCACAGTCGTAGCATCCAGTCTATTGATATGAGCCTTTAGCTAAAGTCCCCGTCGGTGGGCCCACTGGGCTATTTCTCGTTCCAGCAAGTGCACCACGACTGGTATGTCAAAGGCCGTGGTATGTGCTATCCTGTCTGTGGGATGGTGCATATAAAAGATCCCTTGCTACTAATGGAAAAATTTAGCGGGTTTCCTCTCTAAGACTATATGTCGAAATTATCACGTTTGATATCCAATAACCGATAATTAAAAAAATCAATGTGCTCTAGTAGTGTCGTTCAACAAAATAAACCTTTAGCTAAAAGTCTTGAGTCTTGAGTCTGGACTCGTACCGGCCTTAGTGGTGTAGTGGTTAAAGCATCGGACGATCTGAACCACATTCGCCAAGGTCGGAAGAGGACACTAGTACCACAGACACCATCAACGAGAGCATTTCTGAAGAGATAGATACTAGGTTCGCCTCCCGGTACCGGCTCGCACCCCGAGCGAGATTAACGACTCAGTGGGTATACGTCGACTTCTCGGTCAGTTACAATTAACAATTCATAATTAAACCACAGTCCAGATTAAATAGATGAGGCGTGTGCCCAAGACAGCGTGCTTGAACCTTAATTGAATATAAGTACAAAAATAACTAAAGGTACTGTCGGAAATAGAATAAAACTGATTTTCGTCGATTATTTCTTTCATATTAAACTGACAAGTAAATATTTTGTAAATACCTATTTAATGATACTCTACCTAATTTAGTATTTACTTGTGTGGGTTCTCATTGATGTACAAGGTGGTGTTTATTCTTGAAATTAAAAGAAAGATGTCAGTAAACAGGTGATTTGTGCACTTTATTGGAATAGACTAAAACAAAGTTTGATCGACATGTGTCAATTTCATTTACCCGTAAACAAACTTTTAATTTAAAACTGCAAGTTAACTGAGTATTTTGAATTGCAGCACAAATTATTAATTATGATCAGCATATTTAGTGAATATAAATTCAGTGTAAGTACATTAGAAATTTACCCAGTCTTGCAACCACTTAAAGGTGCAATATCATAGTTATATGTGAGCATCTATTTGTGATAAAGATTCTCCAATAAAAATATTTTTTCTACTAGTAGATAAAATTATATTGTTAGAATCATTTATGGGCATATAGTTGAAGGTGTAGTCTTTAAATTTTAAAACAAAATTTAATTTAAAAATATTTTTTTTGCAATAGCCGTGATTATGCAACCTGGAGATAGCACCTTTAATACATGTACATAGCACCTTTAATACATGTACATAGCACCTTTAATACAGGTATAATAGATCAAACACTCAAAATGGTTCTTGACAGTTTTGCTCAAAAGTTACTTAGAAATTTCTACAAATATTTTGTTTTGGAGAGGGATAGGGGTAAACCATCATCAGAGACAGTCCCTCACATATTGCAACAACAATGAAATTGACACATGTCGATCTTTTTTTTATATAGTCTGTTCCAATAAAGAGCACAAATCACCTGTTTACTGACATCTTTCTTTTAATTTCAAGAGTAAACACCACCTTGTACATCATTGAGAACCCAAACAAGTAAATACTAAATTAAGTAGAGTATCATTAAATAGATATTTACAAAATATTTACTTGTCAGTTTAATATGAAAGACAAAATCGACGAAAATCAGTTTTATTCTATTTCCGACACTACTTATAGGTGTATTAGCACGGGTCCTGATTTTAGTTTATTTGAAATAGCTTCACTAAATAGCGCCACTGGTCCAGTGCAAGTGATTTCATTCAGAGTGGATTTTAATCAGTCTAATTTGAAAGGAAAGTTTAAACTACGGCTATTATATGTCTAACATATGGTTAGTTCGATATTTGGTTCATAAAAAAGAGAAGATACCCGCTGCTGCTAATTTTGCCAATAAAGCAGCATGGGACAGGACCTTTTAAGAACCAATTATGAGGCACTGAGAGGTGAGCGCTCTGTTACTCGGCTACATCCCACACCCAGGCTGATTTTATACATTTTATTTTATTTATTTATTTGTTTATTTGTTTGATTATTTATTTGTTAGATTATTTATTTATTTATTTATTTATTTATGTGGTCCAAAATCAATAGTTGTTTCGCGTTCCAGTACATTAATAGTCTCTTATCAGGGATGCTCCAAAATTGATCACCTGGGGAAAGTGTCGTATTAATTAACACAGCAAGTAATGAGAATAATTTAAAATTATTATAGGTTCATAAATACCGTAAATACGTTATAAACTTGGTTTTAATATTTAAGTGAGGCGTTAAAATATATGATTTAAGGCACACGCTATCCATTTACCGAATAACATTATTCATTGAATAGCGGCTTGGTGAATTGCAAACTCTTATTGTCCATTGCTTTGGGGGCGTTGGTCTTTAAAAAGTTTAGAAAGACTGTTATTCAAAGCATTTTGGCGAGAGAGCGCAACACCGGATCCATTTAGCAGCTGGCGATCTTTTGATGCCTATGTCAGTTGTTGTTTATAATGTACACCCCACCTTCGAAATTCTCTCTCGAGCAGACCTGGTTTCTCAAAAGGTTTAGTAAGCTCAAGGCCGGATAATAATATTAGATTTAATTTATACGATATTAGGTCCAGATTTTCAGTACAGTAGGCCCCTAATGCATAATTTGTAAATAGGTTGTTAAAAAATTAAGGATATATATATATATATATATCCTTAATTTATATATATATATATTCATTTTAAAGCTATATTGATAAATAATGCTCCATACAGTGGCAGCACAAATTTAGAGAACATGAATGGTTATTAGTCCCCTACCGGTCCAACTGTGTGTCTGTGTGTCTGTATGTGTGTTTGTCCGTCCGTCTGTCCGACATATAGATTTCCGGATGGGATTTTTTTGACACAATATATTGAGCTATGTATAGCTTTATCATGTACTGTTACAGATCAAGTTCGACTTCTATAGCATTTTACAAATTTTTCACATAGCTACGGCCCTTGAATTTAGGAAATACGAAAATTTGTTGGGCCCTTTAATTTAGGGGACATGTATTGCTTTAGCAGTACTCAGAATGCTTGTGTAACTAAACCTTATCATAGGGTAATTATTGTAAAAGCTAGTCTTTACTAATAAGAGCCTACATTTGTTTGGTTTTGTTTTGTTTTGTTTGCTTAATGAATAATCGGCTATTGGACGTCAAACATTTTATATTTCTGGCACAGTATATAGAGGAAACCCTCTACATTTTTTCCATTAACAACATCTGTAGTCGGCAGTCCTGAAAAGAAGAACAACAAAAACGTTATTTATACATGGGGTGGGGTAGAGGGCATAGGCGTCTGCTAGAACCATGAAAGAAGATAGGGGTGGGATGAACTAACACATGTAAGAGATTTACCAAGCTGTCAATATAGGATTGGTGAGGATTGCAGGCGCGGATCAAAGGAGATGCGAACTTCGGATCTAGTACCCAACAATCCAGTGTTGAAGAGATAAATATAGAATTAATGAATTTCTTTTTATATAACGATTTGGACGTTTCTAATGAAAATTGCCATATATTAAATATATGTTCATGTAGGACTACTTTGGGCGTCGGAAGATACCAGCAATTGGAGGGGTCAGTTATATATGTACACCTTTTTACTGAGGAGGGTGCATGTACAGCTGACACATAGGCAACAAAGGCAGGTCCTACCAATAAATCAGTGGTAAATCAAAGGTCATGGTATGTGCCGTCCTATCTGAGGGAAACTGCATATAAAATATCCCTTGCTACAAACAGAAGTAATGTCTGAATTATCAAATGTTTGACAGTTATTAATAAATCAATGTGTTCTAGTGGTATCGTTAAACAAAACAAACTTTTATATATGAGTCTAAAGACAGCTTATAATGTACTACGGCTTTGATATATATCAGAGGCGAGACGTAGTGCTTGATGTGCGATTGGTCTAGGATCGATCTCAGTCAATGGGCTATTTCTTGTTCCACCCAGTGCACCACGACGTTTCCTCCCTAAGACTATATGTCAAAATTACCAAATATTCGACATCCAATAGCCGATGATTAATAAATCAATGTGCTCTAGTGGTGTAGTTAAACAAAACAAACTTTAACTTTGATATACCAGTCGTTGGGCACTGGTTTGGACGGGGACAAAATGAAATGCATTGATGGCGATCCTGTGACCCATCACACCCTAAGTGAACTGTATCCTGCCCCGCCGATAAAGGTGTAGGTGTGTGTGTGTGTGTGTGTGTGTGTGTGTGTGTGTGTGTGTGTGTGTGCATAATTTTCAGAGTTAAGCGGCTGACACCTACCATACAGTAACTAGGTCTATAGCTAAAATAGTAAATGTCTACCGCTCAAGTTCCCTAGTCTTACGGCAAACTATGATTTAGTCTGTCTAAATCGTCATGATGAATAATATAATTTAATTCAATAACACCAGATTCATTAAATGTCTCTCCTACCTTTTTGTTATGTTTAAACTGTTATTTTATTTCTTTAATTTGTTACTTTTAAATATATTCGTGCATCAAACGCGCGACGCCACAGTCGTTTCTTGGGATTTCCCTGCCAGTCTAAATAATCCAATGAGGGAATTCCGTTTCAAAACGAGGCCATGGCCACCAAAGAATAAAGGGAGTACGAAGTAGGTAGCTTCAATTTTTATCCATCTTTATTGCATGTCATCGATAAGAAATATACAATTATATTTTGATTGCAGATTCTATATAACTTGGTAATTGTTATCATGTAATTATTTTTTAATTTAAGCTAATTATTATGTCTATTTTTGACGCCTGCTTATGGCTTGTCCAGCAGTGATACTGTACTCTCGTTGTTTACAAACAGCAGGGCAATCCCAATCGGCGTTCATCGCCATTCGTCCTACTGTTTATCCAATCAATAAGGTGTTAGTTTTACATGCTAATCAAGGTAAATTTATGAGCGTACATTATTTTCTATATTTAACATCTCTAATCGTGTAAAAAGGGCGACACTTGTGTGCTTGTATTTGTTGGAGATTGGCTGTTGTGCTTTTGAGCGACGTCACTCCCAGTATCCTTATATGGGAGGTCGTTCATCTGTCAAAGCGGTCTGTGTAGTAAAGTGTAGAGACAGACAGTCCTGTTTGACTTTTAAACTTGTAGGATGTCTGCATTATCGGATCCCAGCTTCTTGTCTGTGTTCAGTATCTATTGGAATCTCACTAGATTTTGAAAATTGTGGAATACATTTCAATATGTTGCAAACCTTACTAAATACCTGATATCTGGATACCTGGATTATTATATATATAATTTTTTTTTTTTTTTAAATCTTCAAATTCAAAATGAATAACTTCAGTGATTTCTCGATGTTTCGTTTCATGTGGCCTAAACCTTTTTTTGCTCCACCCTTAGGAAGCAACAACATGGAGAACACATCGTTTGTACCCAACCCCCTCACGTCTCCGGCTCTGATGGTTTTAGCATCGACAGCGGAGGGGCACGAGAGTGGTAGGTTGCCTGCTCCGCACAACTACCATGGCCAGGGAATGGATAAAGAAATGCCGACCCCGTTCAGTACACCCTTTTCAATGCACCGTTTAGCAGAATCGTTCCAGCAACCAATGTATGCGCCGATCCCGCCATATGTGCGCCCCACCCTAGATCGTGGGATGGGCTTGATTAGCCCTGGTGGTGGGGGTGCGTTTCGTCCACTGGTCAGCACAGCTGATGGATCGGATAGTTACCAGTCGGCATTTACACCTGCGAAGAAAAGTAAAATTGACAATCATATTTCAAGTAGTTCCGACCACACGGCTAACAGTGACAGTAGGTCGCGGGAATCCCCCGAAGGACCGTTGTCGTTTGTGGTGAAAGAGGAGCGGCCATCAAGTATTAGTTCAACTGGGGCCGACACTAATTCTGAAAATCATTCAGACTCTGGCGACTTATATGATCGAGGAACGCCCGATTCTGAGGGACGCAGTTTAAGAAGTAAGTTTTAAAAATAATAAATATTTGAGATGGAAACGATTTGCAAGTTAGACTCAGAGCCTGAAATAAATGATAACTGTATACAGACTAAACATATATTTCAAACAAAACACTAATAATCCATAATTCTAGCCATAACCTCGCCAAATTTAAATAAAAAAAAGTTGGTGTCAGATTGTCCCTTGCTTTTTCACTAAATTGGGAGAGGGGGTACTTTAAAAAAAAAAAAAAAAAAGAGTTGAATATACAGAACTACATGTAGGCAAGGATTTTGAAAGATAGAAACTTTTAAAACTCCAATCAAAGACTTTTAAAACTCCAATCAAAGACTTTTAAAACTCCAATCAAAGACATATTATTCAACCCCTACAATTGCCCACAGCAATGAACAATGCCGTGTAGTTGTTCGTTCTCCACGACACTCTTTTGCCTTTGACTATATATTCAGGATATTTTTCAATGGCAAGTTTTTTCGCCTTGGACATTTTCTTAATTGCAGGGGTTGTTAATATTATTATTTTTAGTATCAATACAAGCGGTTTTGGCATATTGGAGAATGTATTAGCCCTGAGTCTATTTACTTGTGTTTGAAACCCGTTAGCTGATTATTTTTTTAATTTTTATGCTGGGGTGTTGTTAAACGGTTTAAATTACTTATTCATTCTGTCAGGAGAAATTAGGGACAGCATATGTGGCAGAACCTGACACTAGTTATCAGAATTGTCACTTAAGTTGCAAATGCTTCCACCTAGAATTGCCTATAGAGCCATTACAGGTTGAAATTGAATATCTGTACAACATTTTAATTTGTTTTAATTAAGATATTGGGAGGGGAGGATGGGGCCTTTTTCATGGAGTGGGCATATATGATCACCAACTTCCTTTTTGAAGTGGCTTAATACATATTTACTATATGTTTTAATATGTAATACACCAATTGCCATTCATTAATATAAATAGGTGTCACAAAATTATATTTCATGCATTTTCTTTGCTTAATTATTATTTATTTATTTATTTTCAATAATTATGTAAGTTGATTGAGTGGTGGTTAACTTTGAGAGGGAATATTGTAATAGGTTCTGACCACCTCGTCTAATTAATCGGTATTTGTCTCGGCAAAGCCTCGACAAATACCGATTAACATAGACTCGGTTAATATTTTCCATATTAAAAAATACTCATGACGAATCCTCTCTCTATATATAGCCAGCTTTGGATACACATTAAATAGCTAATTAGCTTTACTAAAATGTACTACAGTATGGACAGATATATGGGACCATGCATGGCATGGACCGATAACAATAATTTTTATCCAGTCTTACAGGGAACGTGTTGTTCAGTATCGCGTCGTGATTCAAGACACAAGTTTCAAAGATTGCTACACAATCTTAAAATATTTAAATGGAAGTTGCTAATCAATTTTCAATTGACTAGAAATATCGCTAATCACGATTTTAAAAATAAAATGTTCCCTACCTTAACATACAGTAATTCATATCGCAGCTGGGCAGTTGCCATCAGTGTCATTGTTACGTTCAAACCCTGACTTGTATGTATTTTTACATATAATATACTATAGAGGCATATACATTATTTTTATTCCTAATATATGATATTTAAAATACCGAAACACACAAGAGTAATAATCTCTTTGTTATAATCTCAAGCTTAATACATGTTATTGTAAACTGTACACACAACTTTAATTCCAGTCCGCCATTACTAGATATTCAAATGATGTCATTTTGGATGACCCTGCATCAACATAAACTAGGGCATAACATTTTCTGTTTTCTGAATGCTGGACAGCGTTTAATGTAAAACTGCTATTGAAATGTTTTTATTTGATGACTATGAATGCATACGTCTATTATGGAGTGTCATCCAAGTATGTTTGCTTAAATGTCAATAAACCTAGTGCCGTGACCTCGATTAATTTACATCTAATTTGAAAAGTTATCAAATTCTTAAATTATGTGATCTGAAAAATATCACATACTTTGAATGCACTGAAAATGTAAGATATTACATGATAAACTTATATATGTGTGTGCACTATGTATCAACTGCAGGGCTCAAACTTAAGAATTTGTCTCCCATGGCAGTTTTGAGCCTGCCTATGACAAATTTTAAAAAAGTGACATTTGCATCAAATAAACATGACTGAAAGGATATTTTGCTGTATGTAGACATATTTTAAATGTGCAAATTTATGTTAAACATTGGTAAATAATATACATCAGGTATATATACATACATTTTGTCATTGTTAAAGGTAGGGTCAACTCCAACAAGAGCCTTATGTGTTGGAAAGATGCATACCCGGACCACCAACACATACTGCCTCTTTAGCAAATGAAAAACGTGTAATTTTAGAGTTAATAAAAAACCATGATTATTCCTGCTAACTGGGGCAGCCATTTTGTTTCGTTTTTGTGACGTCCGGTGGGATAGCTTGGGGCGAAGTGACGTCAGCTCCTGACCATCTCCTGTATGTACAGTGTAAACAAAAGCAGTAATTTTCGACAAGGCGCTTCTCTTTGATCAACCTGACTTGTAAAACAGCATAAATGACGTAATAATATAATAAACTATTTAACTAAATATATTTCAAGTTGCATTAACGGAACAAAATGGGGTTATAGTATTTTTCTCTGTTTAATAATCCAAAGGAAAAATGTACACCATTACGCCTATTGATATGCTACGTTGGAGCAAAAACGACAACCCACTATACCCAAGTCGGCAAGTGATAATTTTCTTTTCTTTGGGACTACGTAATTGGCAAGTTCTGTGGTTGTAGATGGAAAAGTCTACTTAATCAATAGTTTTACAGAACTATTTACAGTAATAAACCATGTCCATTACAATTTTAGGGGCGACAGGTAATATTCCACAATACCGGTATGTATTTTGTGTCTAGACAGCAGCGTCAATTAATTGGCTCGTCTGGTTACCAATCAAATACACACCTGCCAATCAGAAATCACAGGTAGAAGCAACTAACAGCATAGACCAATTAACTAAGAAAACACTCCGTGTATCATTTCATTACGTAGGTTAATGCATGAGAAAAACATTGTTAATTGTTTCGACTTGTTGTGTAGCCACTTTGACAATGGTATTTTATTTTGTATTGAAAAAAAATATTTATACTATAGTGCTGGATATACTTGATGTGTATTATTACAGAACATTGCAATGTATGACTATTTATCATCCCGCAAAAACCAGGTAGATTGTGTTTTTCTAGTTCTAAGGCTCATTCCTGACGTGACGCGTTAAGTATTACGTAACCACCAGCTCGCCAGAGGGCATACTCACTGAGATGGTACAAAATGGCTGCGCCCGTTATATATAATAGTCGTCACATTTAACAGTTTTATTAATTAACTATACGATTATACGTGTTGATATTAAGCAATAATGTGCATTATATATCGTTGAATATGCATACAAGGCCAAATGCCGTAATTGTCCTCTCCTTTAAGGAGCTTTACCGATGACACAAAAATGCTGTCAGTGATGCTCTCTACCTACAGCAGTTTATGGCAATTTCCGTCGGTGCTGTTGTTAAGTTCAAGCCCTGAACTGGTGTGAAACCTCAAGAATCATATACGTCAATCTTATTTGCATGTGACAATATTAAACAAATTTTAATAAAGCAGTTGACAAGTTTTGCATACATGTTACATATTTACATGACATTATATAGCATTTAATGTGTATTCATCAACTTTTTAAATATTAAATTATTTTATTATTATTTTTCTCTTCAATATGTACTTTCACTGTTCAGGTATTTTCATCATATCCCAAGTTTTATTAAATTAATAAATATATATATACTATATATATATTTTATTTATTAATATTGCTTACAGTTACACAATAAATCTGCATTACCATTAACCACTTCAATCAACTCATTGAATCTGGCTTCATGATACAAAGCCCTAGATATGCATTGGCACATTATGAACTAGGTTTTATTATTTTGCATCTATGAACAGAAGTCCATCTGTGACATCAGTTCTATCTGTACAGGTATATATACCCAACAACGAAAGTTTAGCAAATATCTTTTACGATGTCTAAATTTGCCATGGTTGAATAAACTTAAAAGAAAACCAGGTCCTCTTGTTGTGTCAAGGCAAAGGTTGATGGGTTTATGTTGTTTGTAAATGGTAAACATTTCAGATGTGAATACTAATTAATAACAATAGGTTAATTTGTAAATGTTATGCCATTTCTTTTAACATTAGCTAAACGTTCGTTGTTGAATATATATATATATATATATATATATATATATATATATATATATATATATATATATATATATATATATACAGGTACAGGTGTTAAGCATTAAAAAGCTCACATGCTATTTAAATAGAAATTGTTATTTTTGTTTGTTTAATTTTGTTTGTACTATGTGAATCATTAATTATGAATCACATAGTAATCATATAACCTTTTGTATGCACATATAATATTCATAAATTTACAAATACAAATTTGTGTTTAGTCAATACTTGGGCTGTTAAAAGTACATTTTCTGACTTTTATTTTATATATAATATTAATGTACATAAATAAATAATAATTTCATTGTTTTGTAAGATCAGGGACCAATTTCACAAAACACAATAAACCTATTTTTACATGTAAATCACTAAATGTAAATCTACAACTAAACCACAATTTGTAATTACTACCGACAATACATGTACTGGTTGTAAGTAATACTTTTGAAATATAAGCTGTCTTTGCCAGGAGAGGTGAGTAATCACTCTCAGTGATAAAAATAAGCAGAATTTTCACTAGTCCACCAGACAAACATATCTAGAAATCTACTTGTCTGCTAATACTTTCACTTGTACAAATAAGTTGTTATTGCAAGGACATTAGTTTTGATTGTTCAAAATGAAACGGCATTGAACATTTTCACTTGTTTATTGGACAACCACTGGGGTACATTTTGCTTATTTTGCTTATTTCGAACACTGACTCGCACACCCCTCCACACACTGCTGGAAAGTTTTAGGAGGGCGACAAACTGATGGCCTTGCAATAAGATTGTTAATGTATATCTAAAGTTCATGTGAAACATCATGTGATTGTTCACCTAGGACCATTTCAGAATGCTGAGTGATTTTCAAACTATGTATATACATATCATTTTCTTTTGTTTTTAAAATGACAATATTGAAATGTTTTTGCCATAATTTATAACTTTTGCAAGAAATAAACAACTGAATGATTAGTTTGGCAAGACTAAAAAGTACATGCAGGGCTAAAAAATTGCACGAATCTCCGCATCCAATTTGCGCCAGGATTTGCGCAAACGTAAAACATCCAAATCTATTTGAGAACCAATCAAATAGATCGCAAATGTTGGCCAAAGGTTTTCTGGCTGAACTTGTGGCTGGTAAGACACCTAAAAAAAAACCCAAACTGGCTGTAAAGAAAACATGGAACCAACAACTGAAAAACCTGCTAGTAAAAAAACCAATGTTTTTTTGTTTTTTGTTTTGTTTGGTTTTTTGCTTTGAAATTGGATACACTGTTATTGACAAATTGGTTATTTTTTCCAGTAAATAGTAAGGGTTGTTTTATATACACTAATACATATACAGTTAGTAGCATATAACACAGAATTCTATATACTAACACTGTTGATAAAGTTCTTTGATGAAAATGTTTAGAATCGGAAAAAAGCCATATTTTTAGCCATGACATGTACAAATATTATTTTTCTGGCTTGTTTTAAAATATAATTTAATGAGTGAAAGCGAGTTTGATATGTTTTTAAACAAGTTGTAAGATAATTGGTATCTAACGGACTCAAGTGTATTATTCTATTTCTTACATATACTCGAAAACCAGGTTTTAAGCAGATCTTAACATCTTTTTTTATTAAAAGTTATTTACCAACATTGCTCTTACGCATCATAGACAAATGATTGTCAGGTTAACTGTATGTCACAGTGTAATTGATTTAGATAGTGCTGTTTTTTCATTGGATGTATGTCATTAGTCATCACCTAGGAGTGGCCAGTCGTATGTCTTGAAATTGTTAACACACGTACATGTGTAAACAAGTATGTGTTATAAAAAATAACGAATGATGTTCTCACCAACGGGTGTGTAAGAACTCAGTTTCTCACAAACTATAAGTTTTAGGTCAATGAAACTTGGTTTATAATTGAACCTATGGATGATGATCACAACTTGCATGTGAAAGGAATTAAATTGAATTTTTTTTCCCCCAGTTCCAATTAGTGCCCCTTAAATTAATTTGATTAAACATATTTAATAAAAATATTTTGTATTTACATGCACAGTTTTGCATTCAGCTACCTCTCTCATAAACTATAAGTCCTAGATTGATGAATTTTTTTTAAATGGTTCTTATGGATGTTCATCAAAATGCATTTGAAAATAGTTAAAAATTAATTTATTAAATATTTTTAATTCAAATATATTTGCTTAAATTGCTCAATGCTAAAACCAGACCTGTCAGCCTTTATTAAAGAAAAAGCAGGAGATTTATATTGAAAAAGATTTGTTAAAAAAAAAGCAGGAGATTGGTTTATTGAACAAATATTATAATTTCACATTCTAATAAAGAGTAAAACAGCCAATTGAGTGGTTAACCCTTGTGCTCATCATTGTAGACCTTTGTTGGACTAGTGCAAATTTCTGCTGATTTCTATCATTGTGCATAATTGTTCTATCAATGACACTGAATAAGTTTATGGTAGGTAAGCCATTTAATTCTGTGGCATGCTTGTCTTCATTTCAGTACAGTATTCAAAGCATACTGTATTCTGTCTAGTACTAAAAACCTGCATTATTCATTTTAATAACACCATATGGACAATATTGCCTGACAACACTTATTATGTTTCAAGTTCTGAGTTAATTAATGTTTTACAATGTACAAACAGCATAATGTAGGGTTTTTGTTTAGTGTGAAAGTCAATGTCAATGATATGCAGTGGAAACCCGTACACCATTGAATTACTAGAATACGAACATGAAAATTTACCTTTTATGCATCTGCTACTTGCATGTATCCATGTTGAGTTGTCAGATGAAGAAATTCAACCAACGTCGAATGTTTCTATGACATTGATAGGTTAGGTAATGGTGCTATGGAATTTTGAATGGAGCAAGAATTATGCCAAAAGAGAAAAGGTGCTTAAGTTTGATTGAGGAATTTGGGCGCAATTTTGAACGGTTGATCAAAAAGAAAGTTCCTGAGCTAATATAGGTTTTGACAGTGAATCAAGAGTATAGCTTGTTAATTAAACCTCTATGATGCTGTGGTGTCTCCCTTCATGGCATTGATAATCATAGCAGTAAAGGGGGGGGGGGGGGGGGGGGGGGTGGTCTGTGTAAAAAAAAAAAAAAAGAAGAAGAAAAGGATTTGTGCCATTTGTTGTGTAGATTGTAGCCTATCAGATGAGAGAATGCCATATTGTCTTGAAAACCTACTTGGAACTGTTTGACATCTGTACAAGCAAGTATAGCATATACCGAACATAATTATACACTATATGCTTGCTTGCTAATGAAACATAATGTAAATCACTACTGACATAGAGCTAGTCTTAATGATCAAGAGAAATCTTTATATGCATTTGCCCTCAAACATGACTTATATGGCCTGGATATACCAGTTATGAACTGTGTTGGAATGTAAAACGGCCCAGATACGTCCATCCACTGCGTGTGATTGACCCCGCAACCTATCAAGCCTCAAGCAAGTGCTTTTTGTACTACCATTGAACCATGTTGTGGTGTCTTACCTGTGTTGGATATTATAGTAGCTTGAAAAATAGTACCAGGTTAAAGGTAGCACTAGAGGTACAGTGTATTAGACTTTTGGTCCCTGATTAAGCTGAGATGGACTTGCACTACAGGTTAATTGGATGGAATATTAATAAAAAGAAGGCTACAATATGAAATGCTAATGTTAGCACACCTTTTCTTTCTGGTACATTGTCTGCTTCAGTAGTGTAAATATTAGCATCTTGACAGTTGAGTGGTGCACTGACCTATCAATTTCCGTTTTGAGTTTCCACTTTTGTTACACAGCTGTGCAAGGTCAGGCTTAATAGAAGCAATTAAAGTTTGTTTTGTTTAACAAAACCATTTGAGTACATTGATTTATTAATCATCGGCTATTGGATGTCAAACATTTGATAATTTTGACATATAGTCTTAAAGAGGAAACCCTGTACATTTTTCTGTTAGTATCAAGGGATCTTGTATATGTACCATCCCACAGACAGGGTAGCATGGCCTTTGATATACCAGTCATCATGCACTGGCAGGAATGAGAAATATCCTAATAGGCTTACCGATTTGGATTGATCCTAGGACAATGTTATTCAAGTGGCATCACTTGTATTGATCACCCTGCAGGGGCGCGACATAGCAGGGGTTGAATTTTTTTTTTTTTTTACCACTATCCCAAAGGAATAGTGAATTTAAAAAACCCACTATTCCGTCTAAAAATGTACTATCCCTTCAATTATTAATGTACCACTAGTTATTCTGACTGTGCTATGTCGCCCTGTACAACATTGCGTAACGAACAATTGTTTATATACCATTCTTTGCATTACTGCGTACTAGCTGTAATTACAAACAAACTCACTCCAAACTTTAGTCTCGATCAAAAAGACGTTTATTTTGTACCGGTAAGTACATAAAAAAAGATCTTAGTAGTTTGAGGATTTGTTCTGCAGAAAAATGTAGCTGAAGAAAAAACGTAAGCAGAATATTCGCAGGCGATTTTCGGTATTCCGTGCTTTATTTTCACTTTCATGACGGAATATTGGAAGAATTGTTTTACTATTCCGTTTCGAAATTTACTATTTGCGGAATAGCGTAAAATTTGACCCCTGCATAGCCCAGTGGTATTGTGCTCGCTTGATGCATGGTCAGTTTGGGATCGATCCCAATGTTCGAAGGAATATTATATTTGGTTTAGCACAATGTGTTTTTCTACAACTACTGTGAAATTCTTATTTATGGTGGTCTAATGTTTTTCGTGTAATTCATGTATTAGTGTGGTCAACAAATTTAACAACACAATGAAGATGTGTGTGTGTGTATATTATATATTATAGAAATTTAACATAATGCTGTTTTATCCACAAATTGAAGTACCCAATGAAATGTGTATTGTAGCAAAATCACTCCAATTCATGTCCACAAAAATCAGGACTCGCACTGGAACAAATGTTTTAGCCAATTTTTAGATATGTAGAGCATTTTGTTGAAAATTATTCAAAAGTGCTTCATTTAAAGAAAATGTTATTGGCCAAAGACTAAATGTTGTAGCCACTTTGATTAAAAATTAGCAATTGGCTAATTTGGCAGTGGACAGAATGAGCCCTGGAAAACAAACGATTTCACAGTACACACCACAACCGACTCCCCAAGAAATAATTTTCTGTAAAAGTGGTCATGTGCACAACAAGTTGAGATTACCCAACAGCGATGTTGGAATAACAGGTTGCCCTCTGATGTCAATAGAGTCATCTGGGTTTATCTTCAATGCCCATTTCACGAAATAGACACTTTCCACCTGATCTGGCTAACATGTGCACAGCTCTAAGGGGCTTTGTCATGCTTCTCCGGCTGGGTATGAGGTGGTTAAAGTTGAATTGATCATCGGATAGTGATCCCGCAATAACCCCGCAGTGACAGTCCTTGATATGCGTTTAACCAGTTGGGAACACATATTCATAGAAGAGCTCAGTGTAAATTGCTGGATGGTCATTAAGACAACTTACCGAGGGGTTAGTGTAAGCAATGTAGTTATTACAGAAGTGATACTTGCTCCCCGATGACACGGTGGGTGTGCACCAGTTGCAACTTGTTGAGGAAATTGGCCACCGTTGGCGATGTAATCTCCGACCTGATGTTACTGATTGACATGAAACCTGCATTGTTTAGTTGTTTTTTTATGAGACACCAGACCCGCAACATTCCAATTCCATGTCTGCCTGGTTTAAGTGCGTAACACTTTCATTTTCAGAATGCTTAAGTTAAGCCTGGGTATCATGTAGAAATGATTCTGCTTGGACACCGTAAAAAAAACCCCAACCGTAACTTATTCCACACTTCTGTGGGCAGAATGTAGCTGGCTAAACTGCAGCCGAGATGGTGTAGTTACTAGTAGATGGTTGATTTTATTTGCAAAAGATAATATTTTCAAATCTTAGATAACCTAAAGTCTGTACACATGATTTTTGTCTCAACTTTTAAAGTTAAAAAGGCGAAATATTTGTATTTTCTGACTGAGACTGCGTCAACTTTTGTGTTAAGTTTCACATTTTGATACATTTCTGACGAACTATCAGTCCTATATGCACCTATGGATCATAGGATGTACATAAAAATGCACCAAAAAGTTTTATACTAAATTTTAAGTCTGGAGATTCAGAATGAGAGGGCTAAGGGAACCTTTATACCAATTTAATTTTCATTTAATGTTTATAATAATAATAATAACCAAACCAAAATTATTATTTTTTAAATTAATGACATTTCTTGCCTTAATTTTTAACACCCTGTACTAATAATAACAAAATCTTTATTTATAGAAGGTAACTCAGTTTTAAAATATTCTCCCCTGAGGCCTTCTTACTAATTATAACAATAATAATAACAATAATCATATTAATTATTAAAAATAAAAACTAACAAAACAATACATATATATACAACCATAAAAGATATTAAGACATAAATATGTAGTAGAGCAATCATGTTTCTAAGAAGTGTTTGTAACATTTTTTCTTAAATAGATTTAAACTACTGTATATTGCCGTGTATTAGCCGACTTTTGAAGTCTAGAAATACTTTCCAAAAGAAGAGAGTCGGCTTATACACGGAGGCAACAAATTGGTTCATAAAATTCTGATCGAAAAACACTCCCGACCCCGACTAAAAAAATTTGATCAGACCCTTAGAGCCTTTGACAGCTTATGTAACACTAATTTGTGCACAATATAAATAATACACCCCATCATGCAATATTATGTAGTTTTTTGTTCTTGAATGCATTAATAGTTTGATGAATAATAATAACAATTACTTGTTTTATTGTCATTTCAATGGTAAAAACATGTTCCGCCATCTTTGTTTGACACGTCTGTTTATATCATTTTGTAAGCTCTTATTTGATTGGATTACACAATTTTGTGTAAACAACAGCCATGGACCACAGAATCGTTTTTCTGTGTGGAGGGGAAAACAGGGATTAAACATGCCTTAATGAGTTTATTATTTGCTGTCCAGTGAATAATTTAATTACTTAGTGCAATGATATGTTGTTACAGCTTGAATTGTTTATTTTCCTGTTATGATTTATCGGTGCTAAATTATTTTTGCACGGCATAGAGATGACGATTACCATGTCTGTAATAATTAAAGGGGAAAAAATACAATGAAAAAGAAAGGCACAAGTCTATCTGTTGACGGTATTACTGAAACCAATACAATGTACAACTGGACAAAAGATGACTTCGGCTTATATACGAGGCCGATGATTTTGTACTTGATATTTAGGATCAAACTAAGAGGTCGGCTTATACAAGGAGTCGGCTTATACAAGGAGTCGGCTAATACACGGCAATATATGGTAGTACATTTTGTAACATCATTAGGTAAACTCTTCCAGCTACCAACTCCAGAAAATTGAAAGCTTTTTTTGTAGTGCTCTATTTTCGGTCGGGGAGCTAACATATTTCCATCATCAATGGAGCGAAGTTCATAAATTGGTGATATTGGATTGAACAGGTCTCTGAGGTACTGAGGAGTAAGTCCGTTTAGTGTTTTATATACAAGAATGGCTTTTTGATATTCAACTCTTCTATTTATTTTTAGCCACTTTAGTTCATGAAAAAGTAAATCAGTTGGATCATCAAGTGATTTGTCCAAAATAATACATGCTGTTCTTTTTTGTAATTTATTTATTCTTTCTAAGTATAATTTAGAACAATTTCCCCATATGGTCAAGCAGTAATCGAATAATGGTTGAATATAAGCATTAAAATACAATATTCTAATGTTTAGAGGAAGATACTTCTTTCTTTTTGCTAGCAGAGTTATTTTTGAAGTTAGTGCTTTGCGTACCTTGTCAACTTGTGTATCGAAGAAATTGAAGAAAATTGTCTATATATACCCCAAGTAGCTTATGACTTGATACTTGCTCTATTTGTGTGTCATTAACTCTTAATTCTATATCATTTTGTTTTATATGAGATAATTTTTGGGCAGTAGTTATTAAAGTGCTTTTTGTTTCCCAAACAGTCTTGCTTCAAGTAATTTTACATGTTGGTTGATGCATTTTCAGCATAGGTAATGCTGGTAGTAAAAAATCCCATCTCTTCTATTGAATGCATATCAGTTTTAAGAATAATCATCTGCATCATTAGTAGTATAGCTTGTAGTGTGTTATTTGTGGAAGATTTTGGAAGTGCAAATATTTGATAGAGTTTGGGCTGTCAGCAGATTATCATTAAATCTAAATGTACCTCACACACCAATATTCACATCCTTAGCAACAGATCACAGCCGTGTGCTATTTTATTGTTATCATAGTCAGTTTAAAACTTTATTGCTTTTTGCTGAACAAAGGTCTGACACTTGGCGAGTTACTTCTGACAAATATTGTTTGACAATCAGCGAGCGGCTTTTGTGTGATATTTTAGTAGGGATTTGGGGTCCACATTGTGTGGCAGAATAGGTGGCCACAATTCACCGTTTGATACGTTTTGAGAAAGCGCGCCCTCGAAACAGCCCATCTTTCCCGTGATCACACAAACACAGAGGTGCCCTCGTGTCGTCCATCTTCATTATTTGTCGGCTATGTTGTCAGATTGTTCATACACCACTTTCCCGCTGTTTGGCAGATGGGTATGCCGTATTCACACGAAATAACAATATTCTATCCTTTCAACCAGCTCATTGATGGACCTGTCACAAAACGCTTTGAAATGGGACTTCAGAAAATAGGTAGATTAGAACTAAATAGCCTGACTGCGAGCTGCACAGTGGTCCACTCGTTGCAGGCTTTATTGACTTCGTTTTTAACTACAACAGTTTCTCTATGAATAAATATGTTAAGGACTTGACTCTGTAAAGCCAACTGAACAGCAGATTTTCATTCAGAGTGAAGCCAGCTCTCGATTGACTGTCATTTATTCATAACCAGATCGTCCACACAGCCGCTTGATACAGTTTCCTGATAATCTTTATAATGGTAGCGAAGTGTTTCCAACAGGCAAACATTTGTTGGACGCCTTAAGTGTAATCTGATTGCATATGATTTAAGGTACAGGGCATCAGAAAACTACATTCCAAACATGATTGTGAATTAAGCAATGGGGGCTGTAAATTTCTTTTTAAAAAGTACATTTGTAATTACCTCCTTTAAGCAGTCACTAATCTTAAAAGACTTCTTTTTTGTATTACTTTTTTTTGTTTTTAAAGAAAGAAAAAAGTTGTCATATTCAAAATATATTAAAAAGTTTTGTTTTAAAATGATATAGGCAGTGTTAGATAATGCAATAAATATTTTAACATAATCAATTTTGAAGATCTTAAAAGAATAATTTGTATATATTATTATTTTTATTATTTTTAAAGTGTTTATTATCCCAGATCAGAAATCATAGCAGTGTTGGATGGGTTCCTTGAATCTGCTGTATATAAAATGTATTTTAAACTTTTACACTCCAGGGCATAAAATTTGGCACGAACGATTTTGTCGTTCGTCTGTCAGTTATGCAAAACCAATATCGACACGAACGACAGATCGTTCGTGCAAAAACTATAATCGCTCGTCAGAAAATGTAAACTGACGTGTTTTGGCTATTATAACTATTTTTGGAATAAAATAATAAGAGAACGGGCCTAGCATTGCAGGTGTGAGAAAAAAATAATGTTTCCATTTAAACTCGACATCACGTTCAATTACAAAGTCTGCACAGCGAAGAAAATAGTACGTTTAATAAGGGACTTTAAAATAACGAAGTGGAAATTAGAACATGATGAAATACTGAGTTGCAGCATTGATTGGATCGATTGAGGATTCGCAGAACTTTGGGTCTTTCCATTCAAATCTTCCGGGAAATCCCCGTTTCGTTAAGACTATTGTTTGGTGCCAACAAGTACTCCCCTGTAACAGAACCGATGGGGTAGTGTGCTGAAATGTAAATGGCAGCTTTCAAGTTAGTCCCAGCATACCAAATAATAATCATAATTTAGTATTTATGGTAAGAAAGCTACGAAAATCGCCCATCTTAGATTCTCATTTGATTACCGTTGCCGGTTAACCTTTTCATTTGTATCTGAACCACTGGAGAAAATCGTTCGTGCAAATACTAAAACCACACGAACGACATATCGTTTGTGTGAAAAAAATTCAAATTTTATGCCCTGCACTCAAATCTATAAAAAACACCTGTCTTTAGAGGCCATATTATCAGTATTAAGGCCTTTACACACTATACGCGAATTCACGAGCGAATTAGACAGGCGAGCGAGTGAAAAATATAGAACACAAACTATACTGTGAATGCACACTGCACGCGTACAAATGGAGAGCGAGCGAATACTTAGGTGAGCGAATTTAAAAAATAGAATCAATCCTATTTTTTTCGTACGCGTTGACAATTCGCCTGCAACGTCATTTCCTGTTCCCGGTCAAGAAGCATGTGGTTAAAAAAAATGGCACCGTCAACCAAAGAAAAGAAAAAGGAAGAACTGATAATAGCCATCCAAGAACATCCAATGCTTTATGATAAAAGCAGCTGCAACTACAAAGATGCAGACCTAAAAGACAATGTGTGGCGTGGAATTTTCTACGACGTAACAATAATGTCAATAGCAACATTTCATCATCATCATCCTCGTGGTCAACTTCAACTGTGGCAGATGCCATTTTACACTGACAACTGAAAATTCGCAAAAAAAAATTGGTTTTTTTGCGAGTAGTGTGCATGTACTTGTCTTTAGCGTCCACGTGAAATTCGCACCAACAATCGCTCGCATACAGTGTGTAAAGCACTTTACATGTATGGTCACTTATGTGGTTTCCTATCACAGGATTATGTACCTACAAGGTAAAATTTATAAAAGCAAATTTAAATACTGTAGAATTTAAGAAACGTTTTGTAGCAAAACTTCCACAAAAACAACCTTTGGTTTTATTATGAAAACTACACATGTACTCTCGTTTTTATCTTCCAGAAATCAGTCACAAATTATCTTCTCTTCATACATTTTCAAACCCAGTTTTCATATTCATTGTTAAACTTATCATTGATAAAATTGCTCTTAAGCATAGTAAACACATACAAATCTTATGTGCATGTACAAGTACGTGCTTCACACCAAGTGAGTTAAAACTGTCAAAAAAGATCATGCATGGATTTTAATTATTAATTGATGGTAATACCCAGACATGACTTGACACCTGTCGGGTCACCTGATTGTTGACGCAGCCTGCACCTCGTGCAGTCGTAAATAAGTCACTGAGATTGTAGCAAGTGTTTTCGTCTAGCGGGGCTGTAAGTAACACGTACATGGGATTTATTCATCTCGTGAAATGTGAGGAGTGTATTACACGCTATCACGTTTTGTATTTGTTCAGCAAATTGGGATAAAGTGAAGTCAGTCGCTTGTCCAATATCAGCTTATGGAGAAAACATTTATCAAACTGATAAGATTAATTTTCAACTGAATGTTGTCTTGTGGTTTTGCACATGTTTTTTTTTATCTTGGTTGCACTGGATTTTTAAAAACTGGTGTTTGTGAGAATTTTCATGATAGAGATGTACTTTGCCACAGACTGAGCAGCACATACCACATGGTTTGACATACAAAACAAAACAAACTTTCGCTTTCTCTTGAAATGGTGCCAAGCAAGCAATCACATGAAGTTTCAAATAAAATTTATTCCAAGTTTTTGGGGCAGGATGTAACCCAGTGGTAAAGCACTCGCTTGATGTGTGGTTGGTCTAGGATCGATCCCTGTCGGTGGGCCCATTGGGCTATTTCTCATTCCAGCCAGTGCACCATGACTGGTATATCAAAGGCTGTGGTATGTGCTATCCTGTCTGTGGGATATGGTGCATATAAAAGATCCCTTGCTGCTAATTGAAAAGAGTAGCCCATGCAGTGGCGACAGCGGGTTTCCTATCTCAATATCTGTGTGGTCCATAACCATATGTCCGACGCCATATAACTGTAAATAAAATGTGTTGAGTGCATCGTTAAATAAAACATTTCCTTCTTCTTCCTTCCAAATTTTTGTCATAAAGTGATGAATTTGCTACTGTCATAAAAGATTTCAGGCTAGTGTGGAAGCGTCTACCACTGGGCCACTAGCAGACTGCAGTATGTATTCAATGAGGGGATGTAATAAAACTGTTTACTGCTTGTCTACAGTGGCCAGTGACATGCATGTAAGCCGGGAGATCACTTCATAGGGAAACAGCCGCTTCTGCTCGTAAACTAAAATCCCCAGTGCTGTTTGAGATTGGCGTTTGATTCTGTAATTAACTAAAGATTTTCCCAGATCACTGCATTGCTTTATTCATGTCGAGACAATCCGGCTATGATCCACTTCTGATGACAAAATTAGCAAGCTCACTGAATAAAAATCAGCTGCCTGTCATGTTTGTCACCCTTGTGGACATCGCTGTGATGGCTGTCAGTCACGTCTGACACCCGCGCTGTCGTCTGGTCAACCCCAGTCTCTTTGGTCGTCTGGTTAGCCGTTTGACCAGGTTAGCAGTTCTAAAGGAAAAGGGATTTGCAAGAAATTACACCTTCTGTCAAGATTTGAATAATTATTGCTGCGTTTTGAGTTGTAAGTTGAGTAAGAGTTTGATTTATTCTTTGAATGTTTCGCTGTGTGGTTTTTGTAATCCCAATAAGCCTGGTATTTGAGGCTGATGATGTAGATGTATAAGACGGTCGGGACACTGAGAAGTAATACCTGTTTGCTGATGTAAAGATTATTATGAGCGATCGTATTCAATAGTTGCTATTGATGTTAGGTAATATGGGAAAAAATTGTATGTGTACATGTGAACATATCAGTGCAAATTTAAATAGGTTTTAGACGAAAGGAATGCTGCTATTGATGTTAGACAATATGGGA
This sequence comes from Gigantopelta aegis, assembly GCF_016097555.1. NCBI lineage: Eukaryota > Metazoa > Mollusca > Gastropoda > Neomphalida > Peltospiridae > Gigantopelta > Gigantopelta aegis. The sequence continues at coordinate 40,465,186 of NC_054704.1, read as the reverse complement.
AAAAATTGTATGTGCACATGTGAACATATCAGTGCAAATTTGAATAGGTTTTAGATGAAAGGAATGTTTATTTAAATATCACACAACGGACAAATTGTATTACTATTAGGCATATAACTTGGTATTTAAAAGAAATTTACTGTTAACACATGAATATTATTTGTTTTAAACATCTTTGGACACTGCCCATAAACTAGACATAAATGTTTAACGATACCTCAACACAAAAAATACATGAGGGTCTAATTGGGTGTAAGAATATGAATGAAAGTAGGCAGGATGTAGCTTAGAAATAGAGTACTTGCCTGAAAAGTGATGAGTCATAGAACTGATACCCCCCTCCCCCCCCCTAATTTATTCCTCCATAACATTACACCAGGGTAAGCAAATATTTCTTTTAATTTCATTAGTGGTCAAACTACCATTTCTGGGCCACTTTCGCCTATTGGATTAGCATTAGGAAAATGGCGCCTCCATCACAGCGCCTCCCTAGTGAGAAGTGCTAAAAATAGTTTGGGTTTTCCCAAGCTAAAAATGAAACCATCCTTTCCTGTTGTTTACCCCTTGTGGTAGGGCCCCACCCTCATCTTAAATAGGATATATGGTGTATAGTAGGGTGTCACGGTACATGCTCTTAATTTGTTTCGCCTGTGGCGATTTTAATTGTGTTAGAGGGCCGTGTGCAGTTTATTGCCCGTAGCCCAGGTGGACAACTTGTTACGTAAGACTTCTGCGCGACCATCCTCGATTCTTGCGTTCCAATATGCACTTAGTCCCGCTGTGGAGGCCATGTGGCGAGTAGTTACGTAATACCTCTGCGAGTGCGGGTTTTACAACCGCGTTTTGGCGACGATGGCGTCAGTAGTCTGACGATCAGAGAGAAATATACCGAGGTAGACTATGAGATAATACGTGAGGTGCCGCTTTGTTCCCTCAGGCCAATTCTGATTTTGGAATAAATAGCTAGAATTTAGAGAGATCTAGGAGAACGATTAGGAAGGCTCCGGAGGAACGTTAGTCCGTTTGGACTTTGGTAAATATCATTTCTTGGTAAATATCATTTCTGCTCTGTGTATAACCTTGATGTGATTGATGTGACTTAAATATTTTAATACTGTATTATACCAATATTCTTTAGACAGTGTCTTCGGTCATCTGACGAAGTAAATCGTAGACTTATTGTTCTAACATTATATGAGTATTTGGTAATATAAAGCTTAGCCAGTCATCCTAGAAGACCCTAGGTACACTGTAGGTTATTGTCTTTATTGTGATAAGTATTAATTCTGTGTTACAAGATTACTGAAGAGTAGTTAGGGTTAATTAAAAATTAACCCGTTAGGAATAGAGCTGTAATTCCTTTATTAATTAAGTTCCCCAAGAAGTGTTCCTAAATTATCACAAGTTACTGAACGAGTAGTAAGGGTTAATTATAAATTAACCAGTTAGGAATGGTGTTGTAATTCCTTTATTAATTAACTTCTCCTGTAAGCGTTTCTCAATTATCACACGTGCGGGTGTGGTGTAACGGTGAAGTGATTCGCATATTGTGTAACTAGACACCCAGAGATTAACTAATTAAGTGATCAGTTCTGGGTTGTTATTATTGTTGTTATTAATTTACTACTACGGCTGTACATTTGTCAGCGTAGATTAATACAGATTCCAAAGTGTATTGTGTTTTTGTTGTGTTTTCTAGAGAACTAACGTGCTATATTATATATACTTTATATAAGATCGTATCTCTGATCATACCTAGAGACGAGCCATACTAGGTTTAACAGCCTGTTACAGAGAGATCTAATAGATATACAGTTAGGAGAGAGATTTTGATAATCGTGTTTTATTCGGTTACGGGAATTATAGAATCCCCGTGACATAGGGTATATAGTGTAGAGTGTTGGACCTGTTTAACTCTGATAGCTGGTGGTTTTTTTTGGTGTATTAAATATTCATTCCAGGGCTTGAAGTAAGAAGTAAACTATGGCCTGCTGTTATTTTTTTTTTAAACAACAGGCCAAAAGAAATATGTCCTAGAGGTACTAAAAAAACATACAACCTGTTGAAAATGAAGACTGCATTGGGTGAAGGGAGAGTTTGGGATAATGTGTGGAAAATTAGAATCTCTGAAATATATTTTGGAGCATTATGGAATTAAAATACAACAGAATCACAAGCTAAATAGAAGATGAGATAATCAAAAAAATATGGTTTTAGCACTTGAATTTCTATTTCACCTACTAGGTCTAAAAAAATGGACTACTTTTCACAGGCCGCTATTTTGGAATGAAAGTACTGTGTTGTAACGTCTTGTTAAAAGCACAGAAATGCATGTACATGTATGTATATTCTGAATTAAAATAATTTAACAAATTTTAATTCAGTTCATGTTAGGAACTTTGACAAGTGATAACTTACATACATATATCAATATATCTGGCTCTAAAATGACTTTCAGTTTTAACTGCTTGAAAATTGTATTATACTACAGTACAGTCATATCTAAAACTTGCACCATGACTGGTATATCAAAGGCTATGGTATGTGCTATCCTGTCTGGATGGTGCATGTAAAAATCCCTTGCTATTGGTGGACAAATGTAGCAGGTTTCCTCTCTTAAGACTATCTTTAAAAATTACCAAATATTTGACATTCACTAACCACTGATTAATAAATCAATGTGTTCCAGTTGTGTCGTTGAACAACAAAGCAAACTTTTAACTAAAACTTGGCTTGTATTAACCCGCTAACCATGTTTACTTACAGAGCAGCGTAAGCGCAACGTTTTGGATGGCCAAACCCCGTGCTGCCCGGTCTGTGGTCTGACTCTCCGGTCGGGCGAGATCGAAGCCCACCTGAGCCTCGAGTTGGAGAAGCTGGAGAAACTCAGCAGGTTGGTGATTTCTTTATTTTAACACTTATTTTAAAATTACTGGATGGGTTGCTGACAGAGTGGTGGAGGAAGATTAATTATTGTTTTGTGTGCTGGAAGGTTTTATTGCACACATTTTTTTTTCTTGGGTATTATTAATGTTCGTTCGTTTGCTCATTCATTTATTCAATCATTCATTCATTCCAAAATAATTTTTAAAACAAAATGATGGGTAGTGAGTACTATAAAGAAGGTGGAAAATGTGTGCATTATATATATATATATATATATATATATATATATATATATATATATATATATATATATATATATATATACTGAAAAAAAAAAGAAACTTCCGATTTGTACATATAGTATTTGTTGTGTTAAAGAATTAATTGTGTAATGAAATTATATAGGTAGTATTAGCCTGGAGCTGTATTATCAGGATTCATGAATTTTATCGATTATTTTTGCACTGTTAATCATCGACAACGTGAAATTCAATTTGCACGTGCATGCATGGTTCGACATGTCCCATGTAGTATTGGGTCAATTTCTTTTACTTGTCTTACTGACATTGTTGTCAAGTGAACGAAAACGCTTCAAAATTTGTAAAAAAATTAAAGTTTTTTACATTATAGCATTTTTAGTATGCCAAGAATACCCAATAATTTACGCGAACAGGCGATTGGCATGCTTGATGCTGTCCTGTCGACAGAAGACGTTGCAAGGTATGTTGGGAGTTCTAGTCGAGCGATACGAAATCTTTGCGTAAGATTTCGAACGACAGGAAGCACCAACGACTTGCCACGTCGTGGACGTCCGCGTGTTACACCGCGTGGTCAAGACCGCTATATCATGAACACGCATTTGCGCAATCGATTCCAAACTGCCACTGCTACTGCTGCTAACACACCTGGGCTTCATAATAACCGAATCAGTGGGCAAACTGTTCGTAATCGTCTGCGGGAGATCAGTTTACATGCACGACGTCCTTACGTCGGATGCGTTTTAACGCAACGTCATCGTCTAAATCGTCTTAATTGGGCACGTGTACACACTCGTTGGATACGGCGACGCTGGAATACCGTTCTTTTTTCGGATGAATCCAGATTTTCTTTACAACGTGGTGATGGCAGGGTGTGCGTCTACCATAGGAGAAATGAACGCTATGCTGACTGTTGTGTTCTTGAATGAGATCGTTTCGGGGGTGGGGGTTGTGTCATGGTCTGGGCAGCCATTGCCCATGGTTATCATTCACCACTAGTCATCATTGATGGCAATTTAAATGCTCAACATTACCGCAATGGCATTCTCGCTCATCACGTCATTCCTCTGTTCCATAACAACGCCAACATCTCGATACAGCTAGAGACACTGTAAATTTTCTTAGGACAAAAAACATTGATTTCATTAATGACTGGCCCGCTAAAAGTCCTGATCTCAACCCCATCGAGCATGTCTGGGATAGTCTGGACAGACGATTGAGGCGTCGTTCCAACCCACCTGCTAATGTCAATGAACTACGCCAAGCGCTCGTTCAGGAATGGAACAATATTCCACAGGCAGAAATCAACACTTTAGTCAATTCTATGCGCCTGCGATGCACTGCAGTGGTCAATTCAAGAGGTGGTCATACCCGTTATTAAGTGGGTGTTTTTGTTTTTAACCCCTACCACACTTGGTCAAAATTTCTCCCAGTTTCTGTTAACCTATGGCCATGATTTTTGCACCAAACGATGCATCATGGAACACTCTTTAAACGCATATATAACAATTATTCCCCCGGTTTGTTTTCATCAAGTTATGTTCAAGCAAAGTTAGCGGAAGTTTCTTATTTTGTTCAGTATATATATATATATTGCGTTGATCATTTGAACCCGACTTAAATTAAAACAATTTATGCGTATGCATTATTTTTATCATGCAGATACCAGTGGTTGTTTGCAAAATTTACACAATATGAACATGCTCTAATTAATTATTCATTAATTAAAAAAACAGTCACAATATTAATCCGGCTTACAGTATTGGGGGAAAAAAGCTTTCTCTCCCCTTTCCCATCCATTACCATTTCTACAAACTTTCCCTGTTCCCATCCATGACCATTTCTGGAATAGCCCCAAGTGTATTGGAGAGTGCAAGCCTGTCCATGATAGATCAAACAGTTGTTTGCATACACCACCTACTACGCCCACCCCCCAAAATGAAAACGGTGAGTGTTTTCATGTTCGCCTTTCATCATTTCACTTTAAAATTGATAGAAATGTATTATTTAGATTTGTAATCCAACTGCTCTATATCTATTTGAAATTTCTCACCTGACATTACTATCAAGAGAGCAGTAGTCTGCTGTTGTGTTATTTTCGAACAGAGAGGCCTGGAGTTAATGTTACATTGATCTTGTGGATTGTTTGCACTGGTAATGTCATTGATACATGTGACGGTGATTGATTGATGTATTGTACTGCCCCTGACAAGTCTTCATTAACGGCTGGCACATTAGTGTTAGAATTAGTATAAACATTTACAGCACAGCAGCAGTTTGGTAAGTGCCTCGGTGGTGTCATGGTTAAGCCATCGGACATAAGGCTGGTAGGTACTGGGTTCACTGCCCGGTACCGGCTTCCACCCAGAGCGAGGTTTAATGACTCGGTGGGTAGGTGTAAGGCCACTACACCCTCTTTTCTCTTATATAACCACTAACTAACAACAACCCAGATAGCCGAGGTTTGTGTGCCCAGGAAAGCGTGCTTGAACCGTAATTGGATATAAGCACGGAAATAATTTGGAATGAATGAGCAGTTTGGTAAGTGCCTTTAGACTTCAGGAGTGTGTGCTAGTTCTGGGCTAGCAGACAAATTCGCAAATTATTTGCTAAACTTCAAAAATTGCAACTCGCCAGTTATTTTCTAACAAATATAAATTATTACATGAAATTATTTCGCCAAATTAAAATAAAATTCACTAGTTGTTTCTAAAATTCACAATTGGCGAATTTGACAAGTGCCAGAGCTAGCCCTGTGTGTGAAGTGCCACACACCTGGTATATCAAGGGATATGGTATGTACTGTCCTGTCCATAGAAGTATGCATACGTAATATTGGCTGCTGCCATTTATAAGGTGGCATTGGCTTTTGTCTAAAAAGGATGTGCAGTTTTTAGTATATTTTTAACATTTATATCCAGGAATCCCATATAAGAGATAACATTAAATGTTTATTTATCATACACTTACGCACCTGGTTATCGTATTCATTGGCACTTATGGACCTGGTTTTTTGTATTCATTGTTGAGCTTGTCATATATTATGTGGAGTTTTTTTTTTTAAAGGTAGTTAAACATGTACAAGTACGTGCTTCACACCAAGTGAGTTAAAACTGTCAAAAAAGATCATGCATGGATTTTAGTTATTAATTGATGGTAATACCCAGACGTGACTTGACACCTGTCGGGTCACCTGTGTGTTGACGCAGCCTGCACTTAGTGCAGATGTGAACAAGTCATTGAGGTTGTAGCGAGTGTTTTCTGCAAGCTGCACTGTAAGTAACACAGTGCTTGGGGATTTAATGATTGCAGTTGTTCAGCTGTTAGTGTTAAAAATGTCAATATAGGGGTGGATGGGGTGATACGGGCTCAGATTGTGGTTGTCACATCTGGTTCGAGCAGTCTTCCCACTCCCAGGTTACTGAGTTACATGTACATGCCCACAAAAGTATGTTTGCATCTTTGTTGATATGGGTACAAAAATTAAGATCATTATAACATCCTGTACAACAACCACTTGTCAATAAGGGATATTTCAGGCCTTGTGTTATATGCCGATCACTCACATGGCATAAAATTAATTTTATTCATGCAAACAATTGCCCACCTACAACAACCCCCCCTCCCAACACCCCAATCTCCCACCCCAGTGTTTCTGCCAGAAATACATTTTTGGGTATGGCGCTATGGAATTCAGTGCAACCACAGTCAACAGAGGGTATGGGGAGGCCTACCCCAGAAAGAAAATGGGTTAAAGCTGCACACCCTAGTTCCATCCAGCGAAAATAAATTATAATTTGGTTAATCTACAAACCTGTAACACACTTAGATCATGTTTTTATCAAATGGAGTGAAAAAGCAGGTTTTATATCGATAAATACCATGGGAATCCCCAAGTCCCAATTGCTTGAAATAATTTTGAAAGTTAGTATTCTGATGTCACCGGTAGATGTCGCTCGAAGCACAACAATGCCTACGTCACGACAAATTTTACAGACTTGGGGTGCGTTCTTTTCACCTCTCCTGGACATGTTCCAACTGTTTTGTCCTGGTTGTATCCCCTCTCCAGATATCTTAAGACTTTGCAAAATTATTGGTTTTAAGGGTTTGTAACGTTTTGTATTGAGACATTTACTTGTCTGAAAATTATTGTTACTGAAAATGTTCACGAACTGTGAAGAAAAATCTCACAAATGGACAACAAATCGGATGTTGATTGCGCAAACCGTGCACGAGAAAACAAACCGAACCAAAATGATAATGGTCACGTGGTATACCAACGTCTGTGACATTGAAATGGAAATATCCCGTCTAAAAATAGATTAAACCTTGTCTGCTCAACATTTTTTTCTCAAACATGCTTGCGTTTTTAAGAAATAAGAAAAATGCATTTTGTGGTATTACAAAAACCAGGATTACCAGGATTACCAAAAAACACTTCAGGTGAATGGAAATGTATATTCTAAATAATAAACGGTAAGTAAAGTGCAATTTTATTTGTGAAAAAATGGGTTTAATAGCGAAAAACAACGCCATAATGGTTAACAACTAGCCATAACTAGGGTGTGTCCCTTTAAGGAAGGAAGAATGATTTACTAACGACGAACTTAACACATTTTGAATACGTTTATATGGCGTCGGACATGTGGTTAAGGATCGCATTACAGACATAATTTGAGAGAAAACCCGCTTATGCCATGAGCGGCTCTTCGATTATAGCAGGTAGGGATATTTTAAAGTCGCACACCCTAGTTTCAGCCGGCAAAAAGTAATTATAATTCTGATTAATCTATAAACCTGTAACACACTTAGATCACGTTTTTATAAAATGAAGTAAAAAAGAAGGTTTTATATCGCTAAATACCATGGGAATCCCCGTGACTCAATTACTTGAAATAATTTTGAAAGTTAGTATTCTGATGTCACCGGTAGATGTCGCTCGAAGCACAGAGTGCACACAGACTTGGGATGCGTTCGTTTCACCTCTGCTGGGCATGTTCCAACTGTTCTGTCCTCTCAAGATATCGTAAAACTTATTGGTTTTAAGGGTTTGTAACGTTTTGTATTGAGATACTTACTTGTCTTAACTTTATTGTTACTGAAAATGTTCACGAACTGTGAAGAAAAATCTCACAAATGAACAACAACAAATCGGATGTTGATTGCGCGAACCGTGCACGAGAAAACAAACCGAACCAAAATGATAACGGTCACGTGGTATACCAACGTCTGTGACATTGAAATGGAAAATATCCTGTCTAAAAATAGATTAGACCTCGTCTGCTCAACGTTTTTTTCTCAAACGTGCGTCCTTTTTTCCAAAATACGAAAAATGCATTTTGTGGTATTACAAACACCAGGATTACCAGGACTACCAAAAAACACTTCAGGTGAATGGAAATGTATATTCTAAATAATAAACGGTAAGTAAAGTGCAATTTTATTTGTGAAAAAATGGGTGTCCCTTTAAGTTTAGGGTTAGGTTTAAGAAAATCATACAGTAATGATAAAAGTAATTCATTTTGTTAAAAGGTTAACGTAAAAATAAAAAAATCTGCAAAAATATTTGGATATGGCATCATACCTGTTTTATCCTCTGACAGAAAACCCTACACACACACCCCTCAAAAATAAACTACCCCACCCCCACTCCCACCCCCCAAACCTCCAAAAATATGCACCAGCTCACCTGGTCTATAAAATGTTATTTAGGTGGGCTATTTTGCACTCACATTCATATTTTAAAATACAAGGCTTGGTGATTTACCATACATCCCTCCTGCAGACAATTTATGCACCTATTTTACACTGTAAAGGCCACTTAAAGGTTGCAGGTTTTTGTTATTTTTTTAAATCTATTGAAAATATTTAATTGTTTACATTAGCTTGAAAATACTTTTACTTTAACTAGCTTTCCTTTCTGTTAATATAAGTTCATTTTTTAAAAATTGTTATTAAGATTTTAAAACTGCATCATTTCATTTCCTTAGACCCATTTTTTTCTCTTCTTCGTATTAATCTAAATAAAAACTTCATATTGTGTGTCCCTAGGATACTAAAACCACACGTGGGAGTGCCGTAAATTTAATTATAATGACATTGAAGGAAATAACTTTGCAAGGCAATCATATATCTTTAACTTATTTAGGACGTCAGTTTGAGCTTGTGGCAGGCAGTTCAGTATCTTGGAAACGAGGCATCATCAACACAATACCGGGTTATGGAAGCAGATGGTGATTGGGCGATAACAATGTGTGGCAAATTTAATAACACGGCTCGAGTCGTACTCTCCTCTGCATTTTATCACCACCACTTCCTAGCGGAAGACCAATCACGGGGGGACGGACAATCAAAAGCCTTTGTTAAACCGTTAAATTCATATTACTCAGCCTTTCCAAGCCTTTTCACAGCTTTAATCATATTTTCCGCTGCAACTTTGCAAACACGCCGACCTGTCGACCACAATAAATCTCCGTTTATTTGTCACGGTTTGCTAAAATTATATGATACCATTGAATCCGATTAGAAAGGTAAATCAGTTAATTGACTCTCGTATTGTTCTTGAGGAACGACCTGCCAGTGCCGAGAGAACGCGTGGAGATCTTGCACGTTTAATAAAAATATATTCATCTGTCAACAGTACTAATTTGAACATTATTGAGTTGGCCGTAAAAACCAGCCTGTCTGTTGCAGCAAGCCGACTGTAGTGGACAAAAGCCACACAAAACTCACAGCTGGGTCGGGGCTGTTATTCGCGACAAGTCTTCACAGACATAAAAAATTTTATTTTATTGTTCACATTGTGCTGCTCTGAGCACGGCAGACTGGTTTTTATGCATTTTTTTTAACAGCTACAGATACAGAGCTCATCATGCATATATACAATGTACAATAAACACAGGTTGGATGTGTCTCAGATCCAGGCTCATGAATTGTAAGCAAATGATATTTTAATCATCTGTGCAGATGCAGATATGAATAATAAAAGCCTGGGAATGACAGCGTACACCTGTGCATATTGGATTTTTATTCTGTTGAAACAGTAGTGAAATAATCTATAGTGAAATAATGTTAAGCAGTTTTTTGCCTTTAAAAATGTAAATGATTGTAAATCCCTTCAGATTTATAGCCATGGAGGTGCGTGGACCAAAACATTAAAAAACAATAACACCCATAAGATATATACAATGTATTATTTAAATATAATTGACTTTTCTGAAAAACTACAACAAAAAAACCCCGAACTTTTCAAAACCATTTAATATATTAATTTTAACTAATGTTAAGGATCTGCACAAATATGTCTACCAAATACTTGCATCACCATGTTATGACATGACCAAAGTACAAACACAACAAGTTTTAATAAATCTATGTAATTTCCGTGACTGGTTTTGTCCTTCTCCTCTCAATTCTACCCCCTTAGACACAATTGTTTTTAAAAAAAAAATTTTCATTTGAGTGAACTATTACTGCAATTGTATGTCTTTACATCAACCATCATTTGAAAATGATAGCCTTAGTTTAAAATGTGCTGAAGTGTTGTTTAGCAAATATGACTTTCCTTCACAAATTTTTTGCTATATTTCTCTTATTAGTACTATTCATGATTGTGTCAAGATTATTATACAAAAATAAAAACCGCAAAAAAAAATATAAAAAAATACTGTGCTGTAATTTAATGCACCATTTTAGCAGTGGGTCAATAAATATTGGTACGATGTTAAAATTATTGAATATTCTGTCACATGAATTTCAGAGCTTGAACTTATCGACGACACCGAGTCGTTGAGATATAAAGTGCTGTAGGTAGAGACCATCACCGATAGCTCTTTTTGCCATCGGTAAAGCTCCAATATTGTCTGCCAATGTCTGCCAATATTTAACATTTGCACATTTGTAATATGTCTACATAGAGCAAAATAGCCTTTCAGTCATGTTTATTTGTCTCTTTTTTTTAAATTGGCATAGGCTGGCTCGCAATAGCCATCAGTGGGACGTTTCACCCAAGGCAACTTTTTTTTTTAAATTGCTGTGTGAGACAAATTCTTAAGTTTGAGCCCAGTATTTTGTTGTAAAAGTAAAACAAAAACCCACAAATTATTGTTGATAACTCCAAAACCCCCAATAATTATGATGATTTTCAAGAGTTTGTCATGTTACAGTGAAAATGTCTTTTATAGCTTGGCCACCATATATGAATACAATTTGTCAGCGAACAATTGAGATGGAAGAGTCGATAGCGGTGTTCATTTGAAATAATGAAGTTTTATATTTCCCGTGTCAGCACCACTGCATCTCTCGCCTCAATTATGTGAGCCGGGTTTGTGTGTGGCGTCACCCTCCGAGACAGATGGAGATTTCATTTGTGTTAGTCTTGATTATCACATGATTAAAGCCCTGATTACAGCTCTAATCGGCTCACCCGCACTGTCTCGGAGCATTACCCGTGGCTTGTAGCAACTTCATTTTCACAACAGCCGGATAACCAAATTTGAAATCCACTTGAAAGTACACCGCTTCCGTTTGTCAGCCAATTTCCGAGTGCCCGTGTCATTGATATCCGTCTATTGGATTAATTCAAATCAAATTTCGGTCAGTGAAATTAAAATGGAGAAGGCGATATCATAATTTACTGAGTGGGAGACGATGCTTTGTGGAAAGCATTGAGGTCTCAATCCCCCCCTTGGGTATAATCAGGAGTTGTCTTTGAAGCTGTTTGGGTTTTCTCAAAGAAGTCAATATGAATGTTCTTTTTGAAGTCGACTCCTGTAACCTGTGCTTATTGATGTCTTGTTATGGAATGTCTAAAAATTGCTGTATTATTTTGTTTTGAAGTAAGATGCAGGACAGTTTGTATGTCATTATTAAGACAAATATTGTTTACAAAATGAATTATTTTCATAAATTTCTTTTGTCTTTTGGGGTTTTTAAACGAAAGAAATTTGTTAAATGAAAAATGTACATATACACCATAACTCATAACTCGTATTAAATATTTAGCTGGTAAGCAGCATCCATATATAAAGATTGTGTCAATTTGAAGAAGAAAAAAACCCAAACAAATATCAGGACTTTATACTTATTTACAAGAATGCCACATTTGTATATAAAGGAACAATTTACTTTTGGCATGATATTCTTATTATAACATCACAAACTTCAAACTGAATTTATATTGTTTTAAAATGTGGAAATGAAAAGTTATAAAAACTTTGTACATATACTTACAATGTGCGATTTTGGTTAAAAAAACATTAAAGTGTCATTATTTTCTAAAATAATATCATTTGTATATATGTTTATTGCCATATATGTATTTTCTATTTGTTCATAAATGTATGTATTGTAATTCTGTATTGTTTGTACCTGAGGGCCTCAGGGAAGATTAGCTTTTGCTAACTGTGTTACCCTCACTAAATAAAGAATTTATTATTATTATTATAAGGTTTCCCTGTTTGCAAATCTTGAGAGCCCACCACCAACCCAGCGAGCCCTGCCATGCATGTTCAGTAGAACAGAAGATACATTAAATGTTTTGCATGAAACCATGATTTTGAGAGATATATGTTGACCGTGTCATTTTGAAGAATCAATGTAATTTGTACAAATAACTTTTATGAGCCATGCAGGCTCATATGCTAGCCAAGCCAGTTTTTCTGCCAAAAAGAAATTTTTTGGTATGGTGTTATGGAATTTAATGTAACCAGTCAACAGGGATTATGGGTAGAGTTTAGGATTGGGGTTAAGAAAATCATACAGTAATGATAATGGTAATTAATTTTGTGAAAAAGTTAATTTAATAATAATAATAATTGGGGTATGGCACCTGGCCCGTTTTACCCTCTGGCAGAAACCCTACAAGCTAGAGAGGTCTATATGATTTTTGCACACATTTTCTGAGATGTGGTCTATAGCACTAATCTGACCTAGAACTGAATCATCTATTCTCTTTCCATCAAGTCATCATCATTAATGACATGAATTATGTACTGAAAAACAGTGGGGGGTTTTTGTTGGGTTTTTTATTTTTTTATTCACTGCCCCCTTTCCTTTCTCTCGTTTGAATTCCATCTCATTTCTTCCCGATCTGGCAACTCCTATCTTTCAACTTCTTTCGCTGTCAACCTCCACATCCCAGTCCTTGTCTCTCCAACCACAACAGGTGCTTGTCTCTTGTAGCTATCTGCCACACACCTGCCATTCCCCATCAGCTTTTAGCTGTGGGCTTAGTCTGACCACTTTGGGGAGTGTTCAGTAGTTACTTCTGGCATTGTTAAGAGGCACTTGTAACCACCTACTATGCACCCCTACTACCGACAGTTTAAAACAGTTTAATAATAAAGCTTTAATTGTTTGCAATTAAAACCTCTAACATTCATCTGTTTATTTTTCAGAAGTGGTCGTAAATCTCGAGACACAACTCCTCAAGGTCGAAAGGTAAAACAAATTGTTGTCTTATGTCTTCACATATGTTATAACTACAGTAGAATCACATTGGGTCAACTCGGAAGAGTCGATTAATACACTACAATGCTCGAACCAAAAACGAAGTCCTGAGTTGCACTTACACAATGTTTACCTAATGGTTAGGTCGAAATACCCGATGGGGCGAACACCTTCTCGAGCACCAACGGGGTTCGAGCCAATGGGATTCAACTCTATTTTGAAAATAAACAAAAATTAAGGAATAGTCTCTCTATTTAAACAAATATGAGACTATAGTCAAAGACCAATACTTACTAATTCTTAATTTGAATTTTTTGTGTTACTATTTGAATTTATTTGCACAAAAAAATACAACAATAACCTCAAATTTAATCATCGCCAGGTGTTCTCTTACTTAAAATAAAACTATATATTGCAATTTACAGTGTTGGATTAATTAATAAATTATTTTGTCAATATGTTGAACAAATTGTTAGAAAATTTAACTTGTCCTACTCTTAAAATTGCAATATACTTGCCCCCCCGGTAAGCAAACAAGTCGTAACATATATAGAATATAGCGAAACCCCCCAAAACTGGACACACACAGGACCAAGTAAAAAGAGGTTTCTTGTTTATAGAGGTTCTGTCCTGTACTGATATTTAAAAAGGCAAGTGACAAGTGAAAAAATATATATGGCAAAAAAATGAACCTTAAACTTGCATGTACCATTTTGGCAGATGACAGCTTAATTCCTGGCTGTTTTGTAGGTTAGGTCATATTTTTGTATTTAGTTTAAAAAAAAAAAAAAAAAGGTATTTAATTTACGTATCAGAAATCTCATCCCCACCTATTTGTTGAGTTCTGTGTAACCGTATAAGCTTCAGTCACTCACCAGAACAATGCATCAAGTATTTTATGGATGATTTGTATTGTCAGCTGTATGACGAGTAGTTACCACACAACAATTGAACACTGACATAAATGTTCGTAAGTAACACACACTCGGTGGAGGGGCTGCTTAGGAAATTTATTCTGTATCTCTCTCGCAGAACTCGATATTCTTTTGCTGTGGCCCCCGTACCCTTTACACAAAGACTGGCTTACCGCTGGTTTAACACACTGTAGTGTTCCACGATGACAGTTGTGGTTTCTTTGATAACTGAACATGGGCGTTTTGGTATATACATTTTATAATGTATTGCTTTTCACATTGTGAAGGGATGATCCACCCTTTAATACCCGGATTAAGTTGATTAATCTAGATTTATGTTGTCAGGTAGTGGAGTAGGTAACTCGAGAAATTGAGAACTTGTGTGGATAGAAATGATCGCCAAAAAAAAAGGCTCACAATAGGTGGTCTGCAATTGCTAGACATACTGTTTATTCATTTATAACTGTTACAGAAATGATTGTGGTGGGAGAAGCAGAAGCCATTTTTTGTGTGATTTCAGTAAAATAAAGTAAAATAATTTGTTATTGTTTGCATTAAATTCCCATATATATATACAACCCATACAGTAATAACTGTGTATCATGAACCACTGCACAAAAACAACATTTTACTACATGGAAAGAAAGAAAAATGTTTTTTTTATTTAACAACGCACGCAACACATTTTATTTACGGTTATATTGCGTCAGACATATGGTTAAAGACCACACAGATTTTGAGAGGAAACCTGCTGTCGCCACTATATGGGCTACTCTTTTCAATTAGCAGCAAGGGATCTTTTATTTGCGCTTCCCACAGGCAGGATAGCACAAACCATGGCCTTTGTTGAACCAGTTATGGATCACTGGTCGGTGCAAGTGGTTTACACCTACCCATTGAGCCTTGCGGAGCACTCACTCAGGGTTTAGAGTCGGTATCTGGATTAAAAATCCCATGCCTCGACTGGGATCTGAACCCAGTACCTACCAGCCTGTAGACCGATGGCCTAACCACGATGCCACTGAGGCCGGTCTTTTACTACATGGAACATTATTCAGTAGTGAGTTTTGGTGTTGCCACCACTCTAAAAGTAGAAAATGTTATCATATACCACAAAAAGGAAGGAAGTATTTTATTTAACAACATACTCAACACATTTTATTTACGGTTATATGACGTCAGACATATGGTTAAGGACCACACAGATATTGAGAGAGGAAACCCACTGTCGCCACTTCATGGACTACTCTTTTTCGATTAGCAGCAAGAGTGCTTTTTTATATGCACCATCCCACAGACAGGATAGTACATACCACAGCCTTTGTTACACTAGTTGTGGAGCACTGGCTGGAATGAGAAATGGCACAATGGACCCACCAACAGCGATCGATCCTAGATCGATCGCGCATCAGGTGAGCACTGTACTACTGAGCTACATCCCGCCCCTGATACCACAACAAAAAGTCATTGGTTGGTTACACAGTTTTCACTGATTGTTAGTGGCGTGTACTCGAGTGGCAGCAATGGTTGTCTTGTTTTGTTATGTTTTGTAGTTGTTGTTTTTTGGAGGTTGAGGAGGTAGTTTTTTTTTTTTTTTTTAAATAAAGGTAAATTCACAAAAAGCAACAATAAACAGAAAATTCCATGATTTCAGTCAAATATGATATACGAGGTGGTATCAAAAAGTTCCGAGACTAGGCCTGTATACAAGAAAGTATTCACTTGATTCAAGTTTGGGCACCATCCCCTTCAAAATAGTCCCCTTGTGCAGCGATACAGCGCTCCCAGCGCCGTTGCCACTGCTGGAACGCGTTCTGGAAGTCTTGTTCTCCAAGCATGTCAAGTACCTTCTGCGATTCGCACTGTATCTCCTCCACGGTGTCAAAACAGCGACCCTTCTGCTGCAACTTCATCTTTGGGAAGAGTAAGAAGTCGCAAGGGGCCAAATCTGGTGAGTAGGGCGGGTGCAATAGGGTAACCATGCTGTTACGGCCGAGAAACTCAAGTGTTACGAGAGCTCGGTGAGAGGGTGCATTGTTGTCATGAAGCATCCAATTTCCCTCGCGCTACAGTTCAGGCCGTTTCCGCTGAATGTCCTCCCTCAGACGCCTCAGAACATTGTAGTAGAACTTGCTGTTGACGGTCTAGCCCCCGGGGACGAATTCACAGTGAACAACCCCGCGAATGTCGAAGAAAACGATGAGCATGCTCTTGGTCGCGCTGCGGACCTGTCTTGCCTTCTTCGGTCGTGGAGATGTTGGGCTCTTCCACTGCAAAGACTGTTGTTTGGTCTTCGGGTCATATCCGTAGAGCCAAGTCTCGTCCCCAGTGATGACCCTCAACATGATGGAGATCTTGACAGACTTCGGCACGGAGCTCCTTCTGATCGGGGGTCAGAAGCCTGGGCACGAACTTTGCAGCAATGCGGTGCATGTCCAAATCGGACGTTACGATTGCCTGCACTGTTCCGTATGACACATCGACGATGGCAGCAATGTCGTTAATGGATCTCCGACGATCCTCATGCACAAGTGTCGAATTGTTTCCACATTTTCGGGGGTTGAGCTCGTGGAAGGTCGCCCAGACCTCTTGTCGTCATCCAGTGATGTTCTGCCGCTCTTGAAGCATGCGTGCCTCTCGAAACACCTCGCACGACTCATTGCTTCATTGCCATACACATGACGAATCATGTCAAAAGTCTCAGTTGCAGATTTACCGAATTTGATGCAGAATTTGATGTTCGCTCTCTGCTCTAGTTTGCAGTCCATGATGAAATCGTAAATGTGCCCGTGTACGTGGTCACAAAAACTCCCGTAGCACAACACAAGATGTTCACAGAACGACGCCACTCGGTAGACTGCCTGATGATGGCTACTGCTAACCCCCACAGCACGCGCATCCCCGTACTGCCATCTGTTGGCATGCTATGGAAGTAGTCTCGGAACTTTTTGATACCACCGTGTATATCCATCTTAACAAATTTCTTCTCGTACTTACTCACATTATGATTATGATTTCAGACTTCACTTGAAAGAAAACAAAAATCTTATTTGACAGAAATGACTAAATATGCCTATATGGATCAGGGAGTTTGGAAACACTACACTTCACTACTTCAGTACCATATTTTACCTACATGTACCTGGAATATATTAAAAAAACAATAACCTTTCAAAATACATGTAGCTAAAACATCGTTATTTTCTTCTCCAGATGCTAGAACATTGTTCGAGACAATCTCTCTTTTCAAATATCATTCCTAATGAGTTATATTATATTGTTTGTTAATTCCTTTTCAGAGTTTGCCATCTCCAGGGTTTACTGGTCGAAAAGGCAAAGATTCCCCCTCCCCTGAAGTAGCATCTCAGTCGAGATACGAGGTAAACATATATCATTTTATTTCATACAATAGAGATTATTATAATAATTCATGCCGATAGATGATCGGACGACGACGACCATACAGTGCCAGCAAGATGTTTGTCAGTCATCAAGTAAAAAGCTTTGGCGCTTTACTTCACTCAACAGCATATTCACTGAAGAGCAGAATGGAAACAACCCCAAACAACCTACTTGCCCACCTGCGGTGTACAAATGTGTACGTCAGATCTGTATGTGTAAATCGATGGCACAAGCTACTGTACATTATGTAATTAGTTTTGTTTAAATGTTCTATGGATCACTGATCTGAAATAAAAATCTATTATTATTATCATACTGAAAGTACAAGTCATATGGTGTGGAATGGACCAGACTTTTTATGTTGAAAATAAAAGGAAAGTGAAAAAACCCTACTTCTTCTCTGAGATTAAATGTTTTAAAGGGACAGTCCTGAGTTTACAACCATTTTAAAATGTTTCCGACCAATAGAGCCTTTTCGATGACGTAACATACAAATTAAATACATTTTCTTATTTAGAATATCAGTGTCTGTATTTACAAGGCGTTTGTTGTCCTAATGCTTGTAGTAGCCCAAACTGGATTTTACCTGCCAATAATTTTGTATGTATGAAAATGTTTATATCACGAATTAAAGTAAAAACTGAGTGCTACAAACATTAGTATATAACCACAAACGCATTCGATATACAGACACTGGTATTCTAAACAAGAAAATGTATTTGGTATGTAATGGTAGTCACCTACATGTACAAGGCTCTGTTATGGCAAACATCTTGTAATGGCTGTCCCTTTAAGAGCCTGTATAGTTTTCTGAATAATAATAAGTTATTTCTTTTATGTTCATTGGGATATGAAGAGAAAAAAATCATCCTCAAACTATGTGAATCGGCGAAGCCATTCACACATCAGTTTGTACGTAAAAGAAATAACAGAAAATTGTTATAATTAAATTTAAAACATATTGTTATAATTAAATTTGAAACATACTTACTAATAATAACACTGAAAGTTCATATTTTATTTTTATTATTAAAAAAATCATCCTCACTATGTGAATCAGTGAAGCCATTCACACATCAGTTTGTGGATGATTTTGTTTTGTTCATACTCCGATGAACGTAAAGGAAAGAACAGAAAATCCTTATAATTAAACTTGAAACATACTTACTAATAATAACACTAAAAGTATATATTTATTTTTAGTTTTTGTTTTTTGTTCTTAAACAGTAATGCTTAATAAAACAAAAAATCAATATAAAAGAGACATCATCAAATATGATGTTCCCTGACAGTGTTATTTTCATGTTCATTAAGAAGTAAACAAACTCGAGTTGCTATGGTTGGACAAAAGTGATTATATTAAATTGTAATGAATGTAGTGGAAGTTTAATTATTCGGGTTTAAATTTTGTAAATAGTAATCCAGTAAAATTGCAAAAGTGTAAACCAGCAACAAAGACTTTTTAGGATTTTTTTTTTTTAGTGTATCACAAACATATAATATTTTATCTCTGATTTATTATGTAATAAATTATATTTTGCTCACACACAAAGCACCTTTTCTAAAACAAGATTAAAAAAAATTCACAGTAATAAATATTTGTTAAAATATTGATGCCCACCTAATAATTTATTTTGTGCTTAGACATTGTAGTATTGTTTTATGTATTCATCTTTGTATAATTTAATAATCTCATTCGCAATTACACTAGCATAGTTACATGTTATATTATCCATTCACACTTAAAGTTGGATAATTTAATATCAAAATCAGTAGCATGCAAATCCTGTTTTGTGAGACCTTTATAATAGTTTCTTGTTACTATACATGCATTCATTTTGTCATGTGATATGTTTTAATGTTATTTCATACTTTTCAACCACAGAACTGATAGGTGTATCTTGGTACAAATGTATTCGAATTAAATAAAATACTCATATATTATACCTTTTTTTCTGTGGGCGTCACATTGCAGCAATGAAACTAGATTTATTTCTTGCTGTTTCTGTTAAAAACAAGAGAAGAGAATTCATAGGCATAGATTGCACATTTGACGATCTCTTGTGCCTACCCATAAAGCTGGTTAACAATAGTAACCAGAGATTGTGACAAATTACTTGAAACTGTATACATGAGTAATACTATTCACTGATGTAGGTTGAAACCCAACTCTGACATGTTGTCTTCTTTTGTCTCTTTTTCCTCCAGTCGTACATGAGGATCCGGTGTAACCGACAAGCCAGACTCAGTAGTGAGTATTCGCTAGTATCAATTTGTCATCGGAGTCCCCACTGGGTGACTTTTGTTTCCCATTACAATAACTGTGATTCACTTCACTACTGTTTGCTAGTAACTTGATCTGTTCACACTCTGTAGAAATAGGCTTTTTTTAGGTGAATATTTTGAACAACAAAGATACCTGCATCACAGATGATATTGTTGATAGTGTTAAGTCTATTGTACAGAAAGGTTAATCATTTTGTCACCTGGGTGTCTTTCTTATTAATACGTGTGCACGGTGGTGCCAGGTAAAGCTCTGTAATTTATGTAAAAATGAAATAGGAGATAGAAAACAACCCTGCCTTACGTCTACACTTTTGGCAGTTGTTTTCATATGTCTGAGGGATAAATAAAAATCATTGTTATCCTCAATGTTATCTTAGTAATTACACTTGGACAACATGTGCTGTATATTATTTATAAAAAAGATTTCTGATTTGTTTAACTGTTTTTTTAGGAAGTGTCATAAAAAAAAAAAGGAAATGCATTAATATATTTGTGGATATTGTACTACCATATTTGTCAAACTATATAACACACCCTTAAATAAACTGCACTCTTTGTGTTTATATTTATTTAACAAGTACCATTCATATATATGATGCACTGTTTTACAAGCCGTACATTGTGTCAAGTATTTATATATAGTACAGTGAAAATGCCATTTATCTATGACCTTCATTTAGCAACTGCATGTTGTTAAACATATTTGTATGAATCTTGTAAAAAGATAAAACTTGTATGATACAACAGAACATTATACTAATAGAAGCTGGTTAAACATGTACATTAACATTATGTGAAAATCACATAATATACCACAGTGTTATGTAAACTGACCATTGTGATTTGCGAAAAAAACATGTTGCGGGTTCTATTCCACAATATATGGTAATTTTTTAATGAAGATCCATTTCCAAAACTGAGCACTATTAAGCTGCTACATGTTACAATGGCACGAGAATTGATGGTGTGGTGCCGTTAATGACATAAAAATCATATATTGTTTCACAGATGGTTGATACTCAGTCACGCGTAAGATCTTTATGGCAGGAATGTTATACAATATTTATAGCCTGTTTATTTTGAACCACATGCTCATGGTTTTAATTTATGACAGAGCAATTCAATACATGTAGGCTAACTTCAATACGCAGCATTCTTCATGGAAATATTTTCTGACAACCCCAAGACTAAACATTAAACTTACATGTACATGTATACTTGTTAAAACTTGTTTTACCTTTAATTAATGTCAAACCTGAATACATGCCATATGAAGGAAGGAAAAGAAAGAATGTTTGTTTTGTTTAATGACACCACTAGAGCACATTTATTTACTAATCATCGGCTAGTGGATGTCAGACATTTGGTAATTCTGACATATAGTCTTGGAGAGGAAACCTGCCACATTTTTTCATTAGTAGCAGGGATCTTTTATAAGCAGCATCCCACAGACAGGATAGCTCATACCACGGCATTTGATATGCTAGTCGTGGTGCGCTGGCTGGGATGAGCAATACCCAATTGGGCCCACCATTGGGGATCGATCCTAGACCGACAATGGATCAAGCGATTGCTTTACCACTGGGCTACGTCCTACCCATGAAAGTTGTTAGCTCAGTCGGCTGAGATGCTTGTGTCGCAGGTTTGAATCACCTCGGTGGATCCATGCAACTGATTTGTTTTTTTTCTTGTTTCAGTTAGTGCACCATAACTGGTCAAAGGCCGTGGTATGTGTTTTCCTGTCTGTGGGAAAGTGCATGTAAAAAAATCCCTTGCTGCTAATGGAAAAAATGTAGTGGGTTTCCTCAGATGACTATGTTTGAATTACTAAATGATTGACATCCTATTAATAGCCAATGATTAATTAATCAATGTGCTCTAGTGGCGTTATTAAAAAAAAAAAACCCCACCCCATCTTTACTCCTGTTAGTAGCATAGGGATCTTTTATATGCACCATCCCACAGGCAGATAAGTACATACCACAACCTTTGTTACACCAGTTGTGCAGAACTGACTGGAATGAGAAATGGCCTAATGGGCTCACACACAATTGGGCTACATAATTTTATTCAAGTTGTCCAGCTATATATTTCCCCAAAATTACAAACCATTCTTACATAATGCGTTACGTTATCTGCTTGTAAAGGTCATGGTGTGTCAATCTTTGGGAAGTAAGTGCCTATTTCAGTTGGGTTCAGGATGTATCATAATGATAAGGCCATAAGGTTATGTGATGACATAAATGTCATATTTTTCTCTCGAAACCAATGTCTTTACAATAATATGTATCTATTGAACTTTCCTAGAACTGCCACTGAATGTGTGTGTGTGCATGAGCATGTATGTAAGCAAACTTGTGTACAAACATGTATAATTATGAAAAGTAGGCTTATTGATATAAACGTGGATGTTAAACATTGATTGAATTTATGTTGCTTTTACAGGCCGATGTAGAAATAAAAAGAAGAAGCCCAATGAAGAAGGTTACAAAGAAACGTCGTGTCCAGTCTGTAATGACCGACTGACGGGGTCGTCTGAAGAACTCAACCACCATGTTGAGGAATGTCTGAGAAAGGTAAAGTAATACATACATTGTTGGCTCCCATCCTCAACTTGTGATCATTAAAAAAAAAAAACTTCCAACTAAAGTGTGTTACATAACACATTTTTATTGACACGAAAGCACCATACCTCCTTTATCCTTCCATCATATAGGGCCGAATTTACTAAGCCTGTTTTAGACTTACGTGCATGTAACTACAAACATTTACAATGCTTAAACACCTACGTTTAAGAAAAACAGGCTTCGTAAATCCGTCCCATAATGTTCAGCTCAATATAGTCTGGCTAAAAGGGTATCCTCCTTGTTTGATAAGGAGATGATTCAGTACATTCCTAGAGTTAGTATTTGATATGTATATTAGAAGTGTCGTCCTTTCTCGACTTAACTTATCTAAATACATTCTGCTGCTGGTACTTAAATGGAGAAAAAAACCTGTTTATATTTTCTAGTACTCTTACTCAAATGATATCAAATATGAAAACAAATCGATCTATGGTAATATTCAGCATGTCACTTCATTATGTAATGAGTAACACTTAAAATAATATTTATTTATTTTTGAACTTTTGTTTTTTAATTGATTAATATTTATTTTATTTTATTTTATTTATTTATTGATTTTTTATTTTTTATTTATTATTTATTATTTTTTAAATATTATTATTTTTAAAAATTATTATTTGACTTTATTTTAATTATCAGCATCGTGGCGAGTGTGAGGATGAGCCGGTTGATGTGGAGGGAGATGGCGAGCAGTATGAAGAATACACGTGGGCGGGGCAGACTCGCATCAGGGCCACCACCATGCTGGAGGGGGGATTCGCAGGTAACATTTCAGAGTAGTCACACAAAACACAGGTTGTTTGTAGCAAGATTGGAAAATTTTGAAATAATGATGCTGAGAAATGCATTTTTAGGGCAGTTAAGTGTTATATATTTCTGGATAATGAATTTTTAAAACCAATGTGTCATTAAAAAGTGTAAATTAAATGTGTTGGGGGTCATGGGACCTCTGTGATCCCCTTTTGTATCCTCGGGGACATAATATTTATCTGGTTCAGACAGGATCCGATGTTTAGAGGGTCACGTTTTACAATACAGAGTTATTTCCCTTGACATTGGCATCCAATTCGTAACTGTAAACGAACAAGTCGAAGAATTGATGAATAAATGTGACTGTCGAACTAATAATAGTGTCGCTATATCCCAATTTCGCTATGTATCTTTCTTATTTATGAACCAATCAATGTAATGAGTTTTTACCACAATTAAGGTTGCAAAATGACCGATAATACCACACACCTACATTTAGGCTGTGGTGGCCGAGACATTTTCGTTCTTTCTTAGCAAATTCAGTGTGCGTATTTCTCATTTCTATCAAATAAAAGTGAACATTTTCTGTTTGTATTTAGTGTATAAAATACAAATTAAGTCCTGTGTTTGTATTTTACTCGAAACTTAGTTGTTTCTAGTATTTTACTCTCAGTGTGTCAGTACCGTATTTCAAAGCGCATTGACTAAAAATGAAAGGTGGAAACTGTAATGTGTGAGTATCTGAGATCTGTCTGAAGATGAAAAGAATTTGCACTGGACCAGACAGTACAATTGAAAACAATCCTGTCTGTTAAGCTGAGACCACAAAAATCGGTGACCCGTGACGTAACACGATGCTGCACAGCATAAATTCCAGTCAGCATTGTTTTTTTGATAGTCGTGATTTCGTTAAGTTGACTATTCATTTGTTTACACTACAGCGGTTTGTTCAGGTTAATTAATTAAGGATTTTATGAAATGGACAGGTTCTGGTTTTATCAGGCTTTTAATACAGTGAAACCTCTCAAAATCCTCTGTAAACCGTAATTCTCTCAAAACCGGATGTTTTTCGTGGTCCCTTTTTAAATATATGTGCAGGAGAGACCTTCTCTAAACCAGATACCTCTAAAATCTGACGTTTTACTTGGTATCGAGGGTGTCCAGTTTAGAGGACTTTCCCTGTACATGGTTTAAATAAGAGAAATTTTGGGACCATGAAATTTGGTCAGTTTTGACAAAGATTTCAGTATGTTCAGGGTCTGGTTTAGACGGGTTTTACTGTAATACAGGGTATAATTTTCACTGGACCAGACAAAAAAGTCACTATTCAGAATGGAGAGCTAATGGATTTGTTGCACCCTGATTTGAGCCGTTTATTACTTTTTCTCTATTACTGTCAAATCTGTGTTAAGCAGCCACCAAAAGGTAGGTATCGAAAGGTGTCTGTTTAACTTGCCTACGTGACTAAGTGCCCCCTGTATCTAATATCCAGGTTAAATGTTTTGAAGGGATTGCAGTTCAACTAAAGTACTGGTGTTTTTATGATGTGTAGTGTAACATAATATAATAATATACTGTAACAGTATATCATCTTACATTTAACTAAATCACATGCATGTTCCGATATTGCATTTCTAGACCAAGGGTGAGGTGTAGTTCAACGTAACCCATTTGACTGAAGTGCACTGGGCCTTAAAAATGAATTCCCTTGATGGACTTTGTTTCTGTCCTTACCACCACTACCAAGGTGGGATGTAGCCCAGTGTGAAAGCACTCGCCTAATGCACAGTCGGTCTGGGATTGATCCCCATCAGAGGTCCCATTGGGCTATTTCTCATTCTAACCAGTGCACCACGACTGATATATATATATATATATATATATATATATGTGTTATGTGCTATTCTGTCAAATGGTACATATAAAAGATCCCTTGCTACTAATGGAAAAATGTAGCGGATTTCCTCTTTAAGACTCTTTATGTCAAAATTACCAAATCCAATATCTGATGATGAATAAATTCAATGTGTTCTGGTGGTGTCTTTCTACAACTTAAAACTTTAACTTTGTTTAGGTCCTCATCCTACCAGTGTCTTGAAGACTATAAAAAAGTGCATATATAAAATATCCCTTATTCTTTCTTTTTATTGGAGTAGTCTGTGTGACTGCAGTAGGTTTTCTGTCTCTATCTCTTGATCAAGTGTTAAAAATAACCAGATGGCTGGTACCAAGTAGATGTAATCTTAGATAATAGGTGTTATTCAACTTACATTGTATACTCTTCAAAAAAAAGTAGGGGAACCGAACATACGTTTTGACCACAGACATCCTTGTAAAGAATGTTCAGGTCTGTTTATCAACACACCGAAACACATTCCATAGTTTGCACATGCATCACGCAGTTGCCCAGTACACATGCGTTGGGTGTCATTCTCGATTTTGACAATTTCCAGGAAGGTCCATTAATCACTGTGGAACATTATTGCTATCAATCTTTTTCATTCTGTTGATCATACAGTTGTTATTGTTTTGTTTTTTGTAATTTTTATTGTTTGAATTTGCGATTTACTGATAAAAAACGTCAACTTTCAAATTTCACTTCTGACCCCAATCGTCCTTCAAAATCTTTGGTGGTCATAAAACCTACTGTATCACTAAACTACCGGTTGTAATGTTTGCCCAATTAATTAACTATTATCATATAACCATTCCCCACAGCTAATATACCTTACAATTTTGGCAATAGTAAATTCTTATTAGAGTTCCCCTTCTCTTTTTTTTTTGAAGAGTATATACACCATAATTTCTAATACAGTGTATGTGTTGTGTTTTTGCAGGCTCTGGTTTTCACACAGTGAGTTCTCGTAAGACTGTTGACGAGGAGGATGATCTGAACGTAGACGGGGATGACTCGGAGCTGTACGGAGGGCCTCAGTATCCTTGTGTTACCTTTAACTAGTGGACTTGTACATTGGGCAGCAGAAATCAATGCACTCAGCATTACATTCATTTAATTAGGAAAGTGCTTGCATGGGACAAAAATATATATATATGGGTTTTTTTTTTGTATTTTGGACCTGTGGCCTAATATTGAATAAACTTCTTGTTGTTATTGTTGTTGGAAAGTGCTTATAAAAGATCCCTTCCTGCAAATGGAGAATATGTAGCGGGTTTCTACTTAAGGCTATGTGTCATAAATACCAAATTTGTGACATCCGATAACGATGAGTAATTAATTAATAATGTGCTTTTAGTGGTGGTGGTAAATATATTTTTGTTTTTTCTTTTCTTTTTTTTCAGTTATTTAGAATGTTAAATGAAGTTAGGGCTGTTTCAAAATCCCACATGGGAGGTAGCTTTTTTTGGAGGGTACACCCACTATCTTGAAAACAAAAGTCTTTTAAACCAAGTGTACTTAAAAAACAAATTGCAGCTGACCTGCCAGAAATAAAAAATAATTACAAGTGAACCAAGTTCTGGTTACCTTAAATTTTGAGATACTGTTCCCTGAGCAGCTAATTGGTAATGGTTGCGTTAGATTACTTTTGTTTTTCGTTATATTTTTTATTAATGTTTTCAGTAAGTCATTTATGAATCACAAGTGGTGGAGATATAACTTAACGCTATTTAAGATACACTGAAGCGAATGTTGTTCCTGTTGCGAGCGATGAACCGTCGGAGGACCGGGAGAGGCAAGCACTAAGAGGGGCTGTAATAGGGTAAGTTATCTAAAGCTTGACACACACAGTCAAATTTGTTTATGCTTAAAATATTGCAATTTCCAGGGCAGGCACTACGAAGGGATGTAATAGGGTAAGTTGACTATAGCGTGGCACACAAAGTCAGATTTGTGTATGCTTAGAATATTACAATTTCCTGGGGGGGGGGGGGGGGGGGGGGGGGGGGGGGGAGAGGAGAGAGAGAGGGAATTCTTCCCTAACAGGTTTGATTGAATACTGGGAGACTCAGGTGGAATATCTCGAGGGTTGACAAGTCTGTAAAGAGTTGTGTATTTTCTGTCTATCTGCCTGTCTGGGTTTCTTTTTATTGATCAGTTTGATTTGAGCAGGTTTGCTAGAGTAACATTAACTATAAGCATTAAAGTATATAAAGTTAATGTCAAAATAAATGTAGAAAATAAAATTGAGGTTATTTTTTTTTTATAAGACTGGTATGACTATAATGTGTTCATGTTTACCATAACAATCCATATGTTTACAATACAATGAAAATAATTAATATCATGCGATTGTCAAAATGTGTTGTCACTTTTTCATCGGTTTTTCTTTTGTTTCAGATCAAGAAATAATGGATCAGATGGTAAGAGTGATTTTATTTTTGTCATGAGAATAGATCCAAAATGTTTACGTGTATAAAAAAAAAAACTAAGCAGATGACTAATAAATAGTTAATGGAAATTGTACTATTTCTGTTATAACCGTTTTATCTTTGGTAAAAACTTCATCATTAGGAGGTCTTGAGGACAAAGCCCACTTACCGTATATTGCCATAGCCGACTTTTGAAGTCTAGAAATACTTTCCAAAAGAGAGTCGGCTTATACACGGAGGCAACAAATTGGTTCATAAAATTCCGATTGAAAACACTCCTGACCCCGAATTACAAATTTTGATCAGACCCTTAGAGCCTTTCACAGCTTATGTAACAATAATTTGTGCACGATATAAATAATACACCCCATCATGCAATATTATGTAGTTTTTTGTTCTTGAATGCATTAATAGTTTGATGAATAATAATAAAAATTACTTGTTTTATTGTCATTTCAATGGTAAAAACGTGTTCCGCCATCTTTGTTTGACACCTCTGTCTATATCATTTTGTAAGCTCTTATTTGATTGGATTACACAATTCTGTGTAAACAACAGCCATGAACCACAGAATCGTTTTTCTGTGTGGAGGGGAAAACAGGGATTAAACATGCTTTAATGAGTTTATTATTTTCTGTCCAGTGAATAATTTAATTACTTATGTGCAATGATATGTTGTTACAGCATGAATTGTTTATTTTCCTGTTATGATTTATCGGTACTAAATTATTTTTGCACGGCATGGAAGACGTTAGCATTGTGATGACGATTACCGTGTCTGTAATAATTAAAGGGAAAAAATACAATGAAAAAGAAAAGCGCAAGTCTATCTGTTGACAGTATTATTGAAACCAATACAATGTACAACTGGACAAAAGATGACTTCGGCTTATACATGAAGCCGATGATTTTGTACTTGATATTTAGGGTCAAACTAAGAGGTCGGCTTATACAAGGTGTCGGCTAATACACAGCAATATATGGTACTTTCTATTATAAAAAAAAAAACATGAAAAGAAATAGGTGTTCTAGTTGACAACAGTAAGTGAAAATTTAGCTACCTTCCAGCTAAACATAAAAAGGCTTATTCAGTGAAAGTCCATGAAATACTGTTTCATTAAGTAATCAGTTTACTCGTGAAAACTATCATTTTGAAACATATTAACTTAGACATAGATTTTCACCTTTACCATTGCTTTCCCTTTCAAGGTGACTGGTCCCACCATTATGAAGATAATGCTCCACCACCAAAAAATAACTGTGATGTTCTAGATTCTAACAGGTAAGTTAGAATACACATTAAAAATAATAGGTTGTCTTCTTTTTTTTCTATCAAAATCAATGAAAAAATTATTAAAAATAAATGAAAAAAGTTGTAAACTAAAACATATGTTGTGTTATTATCCACATGGTTCAACATAACCGAGTTAATAATAATCATACAAAGTACACGTGTAATAACAAGTGTAATGACGTAATTTTGGGAAGCAACATCGTAACATGACGTTGTTTCTTCAGTCCTAGATCAGACTGTGCATTTTAAATATGACATCATTTCGTCGTCTCTTTCTAGTTGTGGTTGAAACATTTTGAGTTGGGTGTTGTTATTCATAAAGAAAACAACAATAATAATATGGATAATAAAGAAATTATTACACTCGCGTGTGAGTCGTACTGATTTTACGAAACTCGTGTCAGGATTCATGTATTGACACTCGTTTCGTAAAATCAGTATGACACAAGCTCATATAATAATCTCTATTTGTTACTGAACATTTTGTAAATTAGTATCATAACCCTCAATCCACAAAATTTGTATCACTGATGCAATCTTCACTGAAGTTTAAAGCATTTTGTTTGGTAAAATAAAGCTCAATCGTCTTATCTCCACTAAATGTTATGATCATTACTGTTGCATGATTTACAATATTTAATTAATATTGTCGCACTTTTTGTAGTCTTCCTCATGGGTCTGCTGCAGAAGTGATCACAGCTCTGAAAGCTCGACTCCGAGAGAAAGAAGATACCAAAGATGTAAAGCAGAAATGCCTGATCTGCATGGTGAGATTTTGTCTTTTTGTTTTATAATGAGTTCACAATTAATCCCCATGACTGGTATATCAAAGGCCATGATATATGCTGTCATGTCTGTGTGAAAATACATATATAACATCCCTTGCTGCTAATGGAAAAATGTGGGTTTTCTCTGAAGAATGTGTGTCAAAATTAACAAATGTTTCACATCCAACAGCCAATGATTAATTAATCTATATGCTCTTAGTGATGTCGTTACACAAAACTATTTTTTTTGTTACAGTTAACTGTTGCTGCCGTACAACTCATTCATATACTACAAATAAGTTACTACATATTTTAATAGTTTGCGGGTAATAAACAATTGTTTATTTGACTTAGTAGGCAATTCTGTCTCACAGCCATTCCATTTTTTCATCAAGTTAATTTTACAGACTTTTAAATTGATGAAATATGTAATTTGATTAATGTGTTATTTTATTTTGCAGGAACCCTACAAGAACGCACTGACCTCAATACAATGTTGGCACGTCCACTGTGAAGAATGCTGGCTCAGAACATTGGTATGAGTTCTCTGCTGTGTTTATATAATTTTAGTACAGCTTTATGTGATGGAATGGACTGGATGATTGCTGACTTTATAATAACATTATAGTCTTAAGGCCACTGGCTAATAGAAAACCCCAAAATAGCTTTTTGTCATTTTAATCAAATCTAATGCTGCATTCATTAGAAGTCATGAATATCGTATTTTTACCAATTCATAAGTTGATTGAAAACGTATTTTATTGCATAAACAACAAAAGGATGGGGAACAAGTTTGCCAACTTATAAAGCCCTCTCCTAAATACATACAATAGAATGGCAACAATTACCTAATTATGATATAATAGTAATGTATACTATTACTTTCTACATGCAAAGCACCAGTATCTGATATCATATGGATCATAAGAGTACATTTGGCGAAATAACCCGTGAACACAACTTGTGAACGGGGGTAGGAACAAACACAAATCATTTGTGCAATTATGAGTTGGGGTGTGTGAGATTAGAGTGACAGTGCAGATTGTCTATAAATCGCCTGAACGCTGTCCACTTGGTGAAGTTTTGTTCACAATTTGGAACTTTTGAATTCACGATATTCATGAGCACCAAATGAAGTAAAGTTTGTTTTTTATTTAACGACGCCGCTAGAGCACATTGATTTTTTATCTTATCATCGGCTATTGGACGTCAAACATATGGTCATTCTGACACTGTTTTGCAGAGGAAACCCACTGTTGCCACATAGGCTACTCTTTTATGACAGGCAGAAAGGGATCTTTTATTTGCGCTTCCCACAGGCAGGATAGCACAAACCATGGCCTTTGTTGAACCAGTTATGGATCACTGGTCGGTGCAAGTGGTTTACACCTACCCATTAAGCCTTGCGAAGCACTCATTCAGGGTTTGGAGTCGGTATCTGAATTAAAAATCCCATGCCTCAACTGGGATCCGAACCCAGTACCTACCAGCCTGTAGACCGATGGCATGCCACGACGCCACCGAGGCCGGTCGAGCACCAAATGAATGCAGCATAAACACACTCCTTTTTTGTGGGTAAACACGGTCAGGTTTCATTCTTAGTTTAGTTTTTTTAAATATATATTCTATCACTGCTTTCTTTTTGTAATTAAAAAAAGCTAAACTATAATTTTATGGTATGATACTTTATTTTACAGGGAGCAAAGAAGCTTTGTCCACAGTGCAACACTATCACTTCGCCCTCAGATCTTAGAAGAATCTATTTATAGCATTCCTCTATTTTTGTGTGGAGTCCTAGCAAAAATAAAACATGATTGCAGAAATCATAATAGTAATGATTGCTCTTGCCACGGTTTGTGATCCAAGTGACCGAAGCCTGTATACTACTTAGGAAAAAATGCTTCAGAAACAGTTTTCAGTATTTAATGTGCAAGCCTAGTTTTGTCTGAAAATATTCGAAGC